>NC_079511.1:18875791-19049078 GCF_000801105.2 Raphanus sativus
GGTAGACTAGCAAGGTAGGACCTAGAACGTCCGGCCGCCCTCTCGTTCTATTTTCATCTTGTCTGCAGGCTCCTGTTCCTCTCTCGGAAGGATCTAACAATCCTTTTACTTAGAGTTCCGCACATAGAAACCCTAGGCATTATTCTCGACATGCCCGTTTCTATGACTAACGCTCGTACTAGACGAACTCCGCCAGGCAGTTCGATCTCTTGTTCAAACCCTTCCAACTGAACTAACGTCCGACTTGATCCTCGAAAAGGGTACGTAGGCAGCCTTCCTTAAGGTCCAGTCCCAAATCTCAATAAAACCTTTCCGCATTTATTTGATCCACTTGTCGTTGGTTGTCGCAGAGAATCCGGACCTTCAGGGAAAGTTAGGTTTACTTAGCTTTCCTCCGTTTTACTTAATCAAAATCGACAGTGCGAATTTCGGTTCCCACATCTTTGGAAAAGGTTTGGAAATAGCAGGAACTCAAAGATTCAATATATTGAAGTCATCACTTATGGGTTTGCAATTCATGTCTAAACATCCTAATCACAGAAGTTCATCATGCCTTATCCTAGCTTAGCAACCAAAACTCATCTAGTCAACAACTTAACAATTCTCATCTGACATTCCCCTCTACTAACCTCATTTCTTAACATAAAATAAAGTGCAGGCTTTACCTTGATAGTATCGATCAAAGAACACATGGATTCAACTCAAACAAGTATCTGAACACACAGGTAGTCTTCTCTGATCCCTTTCTCCCCTCTTCTCTCTTCACTGAATCTCTTATTAGTTTCAATTTCAACAGTTTTCGATGCCACATAGGTCATCTAGTCCATCTCATTGACATTTGCATTGTAACTCATACATTTTTGACAAAGTGTAGCGAATAATGGGGTCGCAGGAATCACTCCTACCCCTCGTTTCCACAATGTGTGATCATCCTTGAGATTTAGAATACCGGGGTCGCAGGAATCACTCTTACCCCTCTGCTTCTCAAGAAATCATTTCAATCTTTTATAACATAAACTTAGATCTCGAGATGCCGAAGAGAGAGAAGGAAGGGAACCAGAAACACACAGACTTTTTACCTTCCAGACTTGTAAGAGGATTCCGATCCAGTGATATCCAAGCCCCAAGACAAGCAAATAAGTCAGTATTAGTGTTGGAGGTCAGCTTTGGTTCCTTCAAACAATCTTAGCTAGTGAATATAGATAGCAAGTTGATCCACTTTAGCATCTTTAGTACTATCTGCAATCAGTAATCTAGAATGGTGCTAAAGAGTGGTCAGACAATCAAATATAAATCCATATCAATGTTCCTATTTAATACTTATGCGAAAAAATAATTTTGAAAAACATTTTAATAAAAACCAAAATAAAAAACACATATTAGTAAACTCCCCCCCCCCATACTTAAATTAAACTGTCCCAGTGTAAAACCCGGTGGTGAGGTAAATAAAATAAAACATAATTAATTAATATAACAAGTTAGAATGAATAAACCTGATCGACAAGATGTCGATCGATTAGTAGTGGTATACGTCGATCGTTAGTAATGGCCGTGTGGTGTCGAGCGATATGAATGGTGAATGTCGGTCGATGGAATTATCATTCTACTTGGATCTAATAGAAACTGCAAAATAAATTCGAAAAAGAAAAAGAAAATAAAATAAAGAAAAAGAAAAACCTAATAGTGGGTTGCCTCCCACTCAGCGCTTGGTTATAGTCATTTAGCTTGACTGTGGTAGGTGAGTGACTCATGGGATGCAGTGGGGGTTTTTGTTTGCTGGTGGGCAAACACTTCCCTCATCTTTGGACTCAGCAGCAGTGAAGCTTCTTGTGGCATCACCTGATCTTGTCCATCTAGGAGATATCTTTGCTAAATCAGCTTTGATGACTTGCAACCTTCTGACCAAATCTTCTGTGTCTAACTGATGCTGATAGAAGTCAAATCTAGAATGCTCAGGTAGTTCTGCATGTTGGTCTTTCGCGTGCTGGTTCTGAATCTGTTGATCCTGATCTGCCAAAGCTGCGGTATCGATCGATGCTATAATTGGTACGTCGGTCGCTTCGCTGGGATCGCTGTCGATCGACTCCGTGTCGGCTGTGTCGATCGATTCTGAACGTTGGCCTTGGTACTCAAGATTGCTCTGCATAGTGCGTATCTCATTCTTCAAGAGACCATTAGCTCTGCAAAGGTTGGTCACTCTTTCATTGAGAGTCTCTTCAATGTTATCACTTCTTTCGATGAGTCTTTCCTCCATAGAATTCATAGTTTCGTAAAGCTGATCTTTGATATCATCAACTTCTGCTGCAGTGCATACTCTCTTCGCTGGTGGTGGCTCGCTGTCGATCGATATTGGTCTAGACCTATCGATCGATGCTTAGTTGCTGTCACGAAGATCAATATAAGCTTGAACAATGCTCATGTCTCTTTCTAGCTTGTCCAGCTGTCGTGACATTGTGTGTTGGCATCGCAGGATAGGAGAACTGAAAATTTCATGCTTCCTTACATACGCTTTCATCCTATCTTCCAGTTCTGCGAACCTTTTGTCGATCGATGATGAAGTATATGTGTCGATCGATGAAAAATTAGCAAACTTAACTCGGTCGTTCTGGCGAATTGTGTCCAACTCTTTCTGTAGAAGATCGATCCTCTTGCTTAACCATTCGACATTGTTGTTGAGGGGGCTGTAGACGTCTCCAATCCGTGTATTGATGTAAGCAACCTCCCATTCATCTTTCTTAGGTGATGAACATTCTGGTCGGTCCATGGATGTAGTCTTGCCGATGTCGATCGATGGTACAGGTACTCTGTCGGTCGATACTGGTGGCGTAGCCTCTTTCTCAAGCATGGTGAATATGTTTCCAAGCTCCACTCTTATCTCAGCCATATCATTCTGGAAGTCCTTGTAACTGACATCCAAAGGCTGTAAAGTGTCTTCCACCAATGTGTGCATGTTTGCCTCAAGGTGCGCCTGAGCTCTCCATACATCAGTCACCATATCATCCACCTCCTCTCTACTGTAAGGCACTGGTGGTGGTGTGTATGCATGGTAAGGGCATGTGTGTATTGGAAGTCGTAAGCAACCTTTGTGAAAAAGGGATGCTTTATCCAAAAGTCTCTTTACTTGCTCCTTGGTAACATGGATGATCTCACCATCAACTCCTCTAGCATAGCCAAACTCATCTATGTATACACAATATTCATCCTTAGCTTCTCACTTGAATCTCCTGGATCCATCAGTATTGAAGGCACGTCGTCCAAACTCCAATCGTCTGTCGGACGATCGGACTCTTGGTCTGTCGATCGATCAGGGATATCCACCGTCGATCGACGGTGTTGAAACAATGTCGATCGATGGTGAATGTCGAGGTTGACCGAAGTGTTGAGGAACTGTATCCTCCCTCGTGTTGGTGTTGTGGTTGTCCTGGACGTGATGTAGGATGTCTGGATGGCTACGTTGCTGTTTGAACAGGTTTTCTGGTCCATTAGCAACTTGGAGGATGTCTGCTATGTCCTCTCTTGTTATGTGCAGGACTCTTCCATCCATAGCTCTTGCATAGCCATCTGTGTCCCTGAAAATTCCAAATTCATCAGGTGTTAGTGAAACGTTCTGATATCATAAGGTTCATGAGATCTCGGTTGAGCTCTGTTGAAGGTGTCGATCGATGGGTGTGTGGTGGTGGCGATCGATGGTGCACGTCTAGCTGCACGGTTGGATCGATTGAAAATGTTGTTGCAGTCTTCCATTGATGAATCTCTGAATGCTGGAAGCTGCTGGTAGAAGGTGAAAAGTTCTGAATTTTCGTGGCTTGAGTTGTCAACCTTTTATACCCATGTGTTGCCCTAATCGGTGAAATTCTGATTTTGTCCTTTAAGTCGTCCGGGTTAATATCGATCGATATTATACTGGCAATGTCGATCGATGGACGATGTCGTTTTGCTGGATGAAGTAGAAAATCGATCGATGGTGGGCGGTTGATGTCGATCGATTGTGGGAATCAAATTGCAAATCTGTCATTCTCCAAGTAATTTTCCCAAGCTCTCTCTTCCCAATAGTCTGCATCATGTTCTTCACTGTGGTCTCCACTGTGGGAAGAGGTGGCTATGTCTACTGCAAAACTCTCATGAAATACGTTATCCGCCCAACTCCTTACTGAGTAATCATCTTCCTTTCGGTTGGGTGGGATGTCGAAATTCGGGTAGCAATGATCTGGTAGATCGAGTTGATCATCTGGTGGGTCTCTGTCGATCGATGATGCATAGTTGTTGTCGATCTCCTCCGACTGCAAGTGTCGATCGATTACGTCAAAGTACTGTCGATCGATCCGAGTACTCTGTCTCGTACTCGACTTCACAATGACTGCGATGATACCAGTATCATCTTCCTTTACCACTAATTTGGCTGGTGGTTTGCCAAGCTTGACAGGGTCGTAGTGGATATCTGGATCTATCATTGTAAAGCACATCATGTTGGTGTTCATGTCACATATGGCTCCTACTGTAGCCATAAATGCTCTTCCAAGTAAGAGGGAAGAGTTCCAATTTAGCTTGATGTCTAGGACATGAAAATCCACAGGGACGATAGCATCACCAATATGTACCTCCAGGTCTTTGATGAAGCCTCCAGAGTTTCTCTGAGAGTAATCCACGAAAGTAAAGATCTCTGGTGAAGGCTCTACTTGCAGGCCCAGATGGTCTGCCATGACCTTTGGTAAGATGCTGACTGATGAACCAGTGTCACATAGTGCATGAGGAATTCAATCCCTTGTACCACACAGGGTATTGCAAACTTCCCAGGATCACTCTTCTTTAGCAAAGTAATCCTTTTCCTCATCTCTTCTCTGACATTGTCAAACCTTCTCCTAATGTCAGTTTCAGTTTCCCTTGTTTCTCTGAAGAACATCCACAATCTCTTTGTGAAATAAACCTCCTCAAAAGGTTTCTCTGGTGGGATTCCGATAACTCTCTTAGTGAAACCATCAATCTCCTTTTCATTAGATTCCCTCTTAAGGTTCTTAGGAATCTTCTCCTTCCTACTCCTTAACCTTCTTCCTTCAGTTTCCTCTGATGCAGGTGTAGTGTCTGAAAGGTTACCAGTTATTTCTGTAGGGTTAGCTTGTGGTTTCGGTGTGGGTCTGAGTGCATTGATTCAGTTGCTGTCTATCGATGGTAGTTGCACTCGGTATGTGAGAGGTGCGTGTCGATCGATAGGTGGAGAATAGGGTCGATCGATACGGTTCTCTTCTTTGTGTCGATCGATGAGTGGCTCGTCTCGTCGGTCGATATCTTCGTAGGTGTGGGTGGGTGGGTATGGATGAGAAGCCGTGAATTCAGCATGTGTCAATATCCTAACCGCGTTGCAGTCTGCAAGCGTATCCGGAAAAGACATCGTCGATGTCGATCGATGTGGACTAGTTGGTGTCGATCGACACCATTGTGATCCACCGAGACTTAGTGAACTTTCCACTTCAAAGTCTCCTTCTTGTAGCTTCTCCTGTTTCACCACTTGCCAGAAATCATCATCTATGATAGCATTGACGTGGTGTTTCCTATTTTCTTCCCCTACTTCCTTAGAAGTTCCAATCCTTCTGATAGAGTCTTCAGTCTGGACAATCTGTGTCTCAAGTTTCTTAACTTGAGTGCAGATGGTGTCTATCCTCGTGGTCAGATTGTTGAAAACAGAATCAATCTTCCCATTGAAGTCTACTGTAAGCTTCTGCTGACCTTCCAGAACTCTATCAATCATGGCATCAAACTTACTCTCCTGGGTGGGTAGCGGTGGGTTTTGGTAAGCTGAGTTGCCGTAGTTCCTTGTGTTGGTGAAGGGTTTCTGATACTGTGAACTCTGGTTGTAGTTACTCTTCTGACCACTGTTGGGCCCGAATATGGCCCGATAGCTGAACAGCGAATAACAAAAGATGATAACGGGCCACGACATGCCCATCACGAATTCAATCTTTGAAGGCAGCTAAGCTGGAGCCGGAGGCTGAGAGCTAAGGACCTTTACTAAAGAGGTCACGGGAAAGAGATAGCTCGTAGACGTGAAAGTAAGCGCAGGACCCGGTCAAAGGAGAAGCTGTTGTTAATCCCTCAAGTCACGGAGGAGATCTCGGGAACCAGTTGGTGACGATCAAGCGGAACCTGAGGCTATTTAAAGAGGGAGCAAATCAAGAAAGAGGATACTCAACCCATATTCTATTCGACACTCTGAAAACATTCTCATTTACATTACATTCTTATTATCTTTGTAATCATAAAAGATCATCCTTTGTAATCACTCTTTATCAAAATCATCAATACAAATCGAATTTCATTCAAGTTATTACGGGATTCATCCCGCGTTATCTTTCCCTTATCTTTCCTAAACCTTAAACCTGATCTAAAATGCAGGTGGTGAGTTTAATCCCTCACAATTGGCGCCGTCTGTGGGGAAGAAACAATCGAATCCCTTACCCTAACTTGAGGATGAATCCTATCGATCAGACAACAAATCCGTCTGACCTTAACCTCTCGATTCAGAGCGATGGCTCACCGAATGATGGAGGCTCTAGTCTTGTAACCGTGGAGCCTCGACGTGGCGACCACCGATCTGGGCAACAGCCTCCGGCTAGCGCTCGAACGAGCCAGACTGCAACCGGAGCTACTAACCCGAGATCATCAAGTGGAACCCCCCCCCCCGGGCTTCCAGTCAACGAGAATCCTCAGCAGCAAGCCACTCCGAATCAAACGGAGGCTCAGCTCTCTGAGATTCGTCAGATGATGATGCAATTAGTAGACAAAGCTCAGGAAAGTGAGCGTACGATGCATCAGCTAGCTGTTCGTCAGCAATGATTCGAAGAGATAACTAGATCTCTAAACACAACAACCCAACCACCGCAACGTCAAGCTCCGAGGGTAACTTTCCGAGATCGATTGACCGATCCCTCATTCCCCCGAGGACGTTTAGACTTTTCTCCTGATAGCACTGCTCTGGAAGGACGGGGATCTGCTTTCCAGACACCTCATACTGGGACAGCTCCCGTGTTTAACCCACCTATCACCAGTGCTATGGGAAGTAACGTAGCGACAACCAGCTCCACACCCAGTCAGATTGCTGACCGGAGCACTCGCTTACCTCCTCCGCCGCCTGATTTTAGGTCCGGAGCAGGAGTATCCTTCCCATCCGGGGGCAGAACATCAGCTTCGGTTTATCAAACCAGAAGCTCAACCCCGAATGGGGACGGGTATCAAAGGGTAGACTCCGATAACCCAAGAGCTGGTGAGCGACTTAGCCCACCAACTGCATGGGAAGATGAGCCAACACGATTCCATCAGGAACCTGCCCGTCGGGTACCTAATAACGACCCAAATGTCCTTCCCTTAGAGGGACCTGAAGCTGTCCGTAGATATATGGAACGAACTCACGCAGCTCTCCAAAAATTGGGAGCTCAAGTCCATAAAGCTATGAGCTCAGCTCCCGAAATCGATACCTTGATTGAAGAAACCCGTGGGACTCAATTCACTGACAGAATTGCCAGTTCTTACATAAGGGATACCCGAAAAATTAGAATTCCCGAGTATGATGGGACCTCTGACCCAAAGGCATATTTGAGAGCTTTCCGACTAGCTATCGTGAAAGCCCATTTTACACAAGAAGAATGTGAAGCAGGTTACTGCAGGACATTCGCCGAAAACCTGGTTGGAACAGCTCTTGGGTGGTTCTCTGGTCTCGAACCAGCCTCAATAGACAGCTTCGATCAGTTAACTAATGCCTTCATGAAGCAGTATTCGACCCATATCCTGAAGCAAGCCTCTGAGGCCGACCTCTGTTGGGGTCAAAATCGGTCAAGACGAAATAGATGTCAGAAAGTCTCGGAGGAACATGAAAGATGTTAGAGCAGCCTCGAGAGACTAATTAGTAATCGAGAAACCTTGGAAAATATTAAGTTCGAGATTAATCATCTCGAAATCAACGGCTAGAAACGTTTTCTACACGAGGAAAAACCTACAGAAAACTAAAAAGAACGCAAAAACACGCACAAGCCGAAGGAACCGAGCAGCCGACTCCGGTCGCGGGCCGTGGCCACCGGGCGGCTAGCCCCCGTGCTGGCCATAGCCGCCGCCGGCTAGCGCCCGTGTTGGCCGTGGCCGCCGGGCGGCTAGCCCCCGTGCTGGCCGTGGCTGCCGGCGGCTAGCGCCCGTGCTGGCCGTGGCCGCCGGGCGGCTAGCCCCCGTGCTGGCCGTGGCCGCCGGCGGCTAGCGCCCGTGCTGGCCGTCGCCGCCGGGCAGCTAGCCCCCGTGCTGGCCGTGGCCGCCGGGCGGCAAGCCCCCGTGCTGGCCGTGGCCGCCGGCGGCTAACGCCCGTGCTGGCCGTGGTCGCCGGGCGGCTAGCCCCGTGCTGGCTCGGTTCGTCGGGCGGCTAGTCTTCGTGTGTAATTTCTAGGCCCCCGGGTCGCCAGAAATCCGTGTTTTGCGACTTTCCGAGATCCCGCAAACAAAACTCCTTTTTCTGCTCCAAGATTTCAGAGAACCTGTAAGACGTCAACGGATAGAAAGACTTCGTATAAAAACGGTGATGGTTATCTTAAAACACCATTCGCCCCAGCAATGGATCGAAGATCTTCCGAAAGACTCGACATCCAAGTAGGAGCATTCTTTCAAAGAAATAGTAGAAAACAACGGAAGTTCGGAAGACGGCCCGAAAGGGACCAAACCCGATCGGACGGCCCATTTACGATTTTCTAAAAGATAGATGCGACGGTTTACAATTATCTTCACATAACAAGATAAATGTTAAACTTCCGAAAGGATAAATGTCAAATTTCCGAAAAGATAAATGTCAACTTTCCCGATAAACACGAAGGCCGACGAAAATCGAAAAAGCCCAGCTCGCGGTAGACTCAGCCCATCAAGAATAGACTGTCATATGGGAGTATATAAGCAAGGCTAGGAGCAGAGGAAGGGGGATCCGAAATCAGAAGAAAGAAACCACTCTAGAGCAACTTAGAACTTAGGCTATTATTTCCTTTTAGCGAGCTGTGACACAACTAGGTTAGATCTAGGTTTGAGACTAGCGACGATCGACAGCTCTTGCGGCCGAGATCTCGACCTGTTGTTCAAACGCTCTCCGCAAATTCGGAAATAAGATTCTTTCTTTTGCTCTCTTTATTTTACGCATTTATTCCAAAACTATACTCGTGTTAACTTTGTCGTGCGTGGCCCAGCAGATAGCCGGGATCCTCGGGGAAAACTAGGTCAACTTAGTTTTCCTACGTTTAAACTTAACTAAAATCGACAGTGCAAATTTCGGTTCCCACAGTTTGGCGCTAGAAGGAGGGGGATACACGGATTTATCTTTCTCGCAACTACGCATGCCCAGTTAAGCATTACTGCTAACGCGGAAAAAGATAAGCAAACGCACGACGGACCAGCCACCGATGCCAACGCTGAGAAGACTCCTCCCGGAAACGTATCGATGGTCACTGCCGAGGCAAACACCGCGATGCTGGACCAGGTGAAGGAACTGTTCGCCACCGCCCAGAAACGGTCGGAAGAACAAGAGAAACTAATGGCTTCACTCGCTAAACTAATGGCTTCACTCGCTAAACGGTCAGGAAGCTCGACTTCGGAACTGCCGGAGACCAAGAAAAAGATGTCCCGAGAAAATCCCCGGAACTCATCCCTGACGATACCACTCCGGCGGGGCAGAAGAAAACGACGGGTAACCTCCCATCTCCCGCAAGGGAAAACGAAGGAGACGACGTCGAAAGAATCAATCTGGATATCAGCGATCAATCCGATCCGTCCGACGAAGACGCCGACATCCACCACAGAAGGACCCGTAGTCAGTCAGCTCGACTGGCGGCAGCCTTCGAAAAACCCATGACAGAAGAGGAAGAAGACCTCTACTGGTCAGAGCAAGAGAGATTGGCTGAAGACCAGACTCGGGCCTATCGCAGCCAACGTAGACAAAGGAGCGCGAACGGCGCCAACGAGATCCATGATTTGCGCGAGTACATCGCAAAAACTGCAGCCGAGGTGAAAGCGGTAAAATCGCAGATTCACCACGCAACCAGCACTGCCCCCGAGATCGACCTGCTCCTCGAGGAATCGAGAAAGACTCCATTCACCTCTCGAATCATGGACGCACGAGTCTCAGATCCCGGGAAAATAAAGCTTCCCACCTACGACGGAACCACAGATCCGAAGGCACAGCTGCAGTCTTTCCAGATTGCGATGGCGAGGTCTAAACTTCCGGAGCGGGAAAAAGACGTCGGCTGCTGTCTCCTATTCGTCGAGAACCTCAGAGGTGCTGCGCTCGAGTGGTTCTCACACTTGAAAAGAAACTCCATCGGAAGTTTCCGCCAGCTTGCTTCAGCTTTTCTGAAGCAATTCTCCATGTTCATGGACAGGGAAACTTCTGACGTAGACCTTTGGAGTCTAATTCAAAAGGAAGATGAACCGCTCCGCGACTACATAAGGAGGTTCAAACTCGTGATGTCCAGAGTAACAGGCCTCAGCGACAGAGTCGCCATCGACGCCCTGAGAAAAAACCTCTGGTACAAATCGAAATTCCGAAAGTGGATTTCTTTGGAGAGGCCACGCACCATCCAGGACACTCTCCACAAGGCAACGGATTTCATCATCATGGAAGAAGAGATGAAAGTCCTAGCGCAAAAGCACGAACCGCAGAAAGCGTCCGGCAAGAAGAAAACCTCTCGTAACGACAAGTACGTCCATCACGAAGGGGAAGACGTCCAAGGCGAACATAACTACGCCGTCAATTCCGAACAAGGAAGGACCGCCAGAACACTTGGACGCGGAACTCGTACAAGGACAATTCCAGCTGCGAGTTCCATCAGACGAGAGGTCACTCCACCGCCAACTGCAAAGTCCACGGCGCTAGACTCATTACGAAGCTGCTTGCCGGCGAACTAGCAACGGTCAGGAGCGTGAAAGACCTGCTCCTAGATTCTGACCGTCCGCCGAAGACCGACGGAGCCAATCCCGAGAATAACGCTCCTGGAACTCAATCGGGCAAAAAACGCGGACGGAGACAAGACGGCGAAGGAAACAACAACAACCGCCAAAGGATCAACATGATCATCGGAGGATCGCATTTTTACCAGGACTCCATTTCGTCGATCAAAGCCTACGGACGGCGGGCCGAAATAAGCCCCGGATGGTGTCCAGAGGACGACGTTCCCAATCACGCAATCGTCTTCGAGGAACAGGATACGGCCGGACTCGATAAACCCCACTACGATCCTCTGGTCATCGACTTGGTGATTCAGGATCTCAAAGTCGGCCGCATCCTCATCGACACAGGGAGCACGGTCAACATCATGTTCCGCGACACTCTGCAGAGGATGAACATACCCCTCGGAGAAGTCATCCCAGAACCAAGACCGTTGACTGGATTCTCAGGCGTCACGTCCATGACCCTCGGAAAAATCAGGCTGCCGGTCATGAAGATCGTCGAATTCGCGGTAGTGGATAACCCGGCAATCTATAACGCCATAATGGGAACTCCTTGGATAAACGCCATGAAGGCAGTCCCGTCCACTTACCATCTCAGCGTCAAGTTTCCAACACCGACTGGAACAGCGGTAATCTGGGGAAGCCAAAAACAGTCGCGACTCTGCTTCCTGGCCGAACATAAATTGCGCAGCAATCGGAACGCCCCAGAAGCTAACCCGAAGCGAACTAAGAAGCATCTGAGTATCTCCGAGAACTCAGCAAAGAACAGCTCGGATTTGTCCGAACAGGCCACAACTCAGGATAGCGGGAAAATCCTCGAGTCCATCGCCGAAAGAACGGATAACCTAACTCCCAACGCGACCACCGACTTAGCTGAAACAATCAAGGCGCCGGAAATCGTGGAGTAATAGCAAACCGCGATAGAAACAGAACTACGAGATGGCTTGATCCTCGCAAGAGGTACGTAGGCAGCTCGTCGCAACCCGACGAGTTCAGCTATCCCCCTCACCAAAAAGGGGGGGGGGGGAAGATGGGGACAAACATCCTTGTACTCCGCAAAAATACTTTTTTACATTATAAAATCTTTAATTCAAATGCTTACTCAACGCATAAACATTACGGAAAACGAAAATCATATCTTTGAGGAACGCGAGACGTCGTTAGTTCCCGCAAAAGTCTTGATTCTCCATTCTCCTCCAAACAGTCCATCCGCGACTCTAAAAAACTCTATCAAACAGTCTGTCCGCGACTCTAAAATTCATTTCCGTCGATTGGCCCCGACGGAAAAACATAGAAACGTTTCACTCAATCAAATTCGTAGTCTGGCTTCTAACGAAGTCCTCTTGCATCCGACAAGGATACCATAGCGCGCTATACAAAAAATCCAAATTTTGGTTAGCTCTTCGTAAAGGAAGTAGCTCGACTCGTATCCAAACGAATCATATAAGCCGATAAGCACTTCGCAGATTCTAAAACGGTACGAGTCAGGTCGAAATCGCAAACAGGCAAAACGAAAGCCGATTTGTCATCGCACAGCTTCAGTCCGAAAGTAGACCTAGGTCTTGCCCTAAACCCGGCCTTGCTGGTATCTAAGACATCTCATAGGCATAAGTATCCAGAATACGAGATTCCAAAATTTGCCTCTTATCGCTTACAAACCTAACGTTCGCTACAAAGTAACCTACGGATCAAGCGACAAAAAAAAAGAGATTGAATACGAAGTGACTGCACGTATTCAAACCCTCTACACTTGACGAAAGTATAAATCAAAACGCAGAATTCATAAAAGCATTTATAGCAGGGATTCAAAGCCACCAACGGCCAATCCCGAGAAACACAAAGTCACGCGACCTCCTAAGGGTCGCAACACATACATACAAACAGCCACACTTGGCCTATCACAAATTATAATCGAATGCATAACAATCGGTTAGAGATATTCCAAACGAGGAGTCGGGCTGGTCGACCTCTTCACCCCCGTCGCCTGCATTCAAACCCGCGCCTACATCCGCCGTATCTTCCGAGACTTGGATAGGATTCCACAACTCTCGAATTCTCCCTTCGATCGGAGGAACAAAGGATTCGTTAGCGCATATTCTCATCGAGCCATCCATCGCGGCAAGTTCGCCGGAAAGAGAGAAATCCTCACGCTGCATCTTGTGTAGAGTACCGACCGAACCACGACACTCGCGAAAATCGCCTACAAAGTCCTGAGCCTCTTTGTACGCTTCGAATTCGGTAGAGAAAATTTCGGCCCTTCGGTTCAGCTCGGCGGCAGCTCTTCTCCGCCCGCTCCTTTCCGCACGAACGAGGGCTCGAGCCTGGACCTCGGCTTGCCGGCGTTTTTGCTCCTCCACCTCCAACCGATACTTGGCGAATTCCCTTTCCGTTTCCTCCGCTTTGAAACGGGCCAGCCGGGCAGTACGGAAACTTCCATCGATCGATGCGTTCCACACTCTCACGGCCTGCAAAGAAGTCGAGGTCAAATAAAAAGAAAAAGGGATTTACTCAAGTTTCGAAAACAAACCTCGTTGACCAAGCGAGCACCCTCCGCAGTCACCTTGTCCCTCTCCTCGTTGTCCAAAGACTCGTCACGGGAAAACGCCGGAGGGAGTTCATCAAAGAAGTCACCCGGGGAGGAACACCCTGATTCTCTGTAGTGAAGTCAGGATCGTATCTCGGCAGCTCACTTTTCCCGAGGCCTCGAAAGCAATCCCTTTATCCTTCCGAGATCTCCGCCTCCGCCTTGAAGGGGCAAAAACGTAGGATCCATCATTGACACAAGGCCGCGTACCGCCTCGCGATCGGTGAAGCGCGACCGCCCCTCGAATCCGGTCAAGAGTAAGGAGTTCCAGGAACAAGGCATTGTCCTAAAAATGTCCCTCTGGTCGAAAGATCGGAAGGAACATGCGCGAGACACCTGTTCTCTGAACAAAAAAAAAAAAAAAACACACACACACGCGTTCAGTACTCGCTTTTCGGATTCTAAGAAAGGGGATGCGACAATCTTACCTCGTTGGTACAACCAGTCCGTCGGGAATAGGTGGAGAAAGCCTTCCTCGACAGACTCTCCATCTATCCTCACGAAAAAGAAACGGTCAACGTAATCCTTGGCGTGCGAGGTGACTCCATGGATTACCGAAAATTGGTCCTCGCCTTCATGGAGTATACTCCATTGATGCTCGTCGTCTTGGAGTTCCACAACCCTTCGAAGTCAGCAGGGCTAAGGTCCATCCCTAACTCGTAACTCAAAATCACAACGCCAAGCCAGCTTCCAAAGCCGGCACGTTCAGCTGGCTGATTACGATTCCGAAACGGTCGAGAGCCTGAACAAACCCCAGGGATTGGGAACCACAGTCGGCATTGCGTCAGGAACGCCTCGTAGCAAGTAAAGTAACCCTTCGGAGGATGCTCCGAACTCTCATTCCCACGAGGAATGCGAAACATGACTCCCTTCGGAACCTCATAAAACTCTCGAAGAGTTCCGAGATATTCAAGGGATACTTCGCTCGGCGAGTCAATTTCCTTACGCACCCTCAGAGGTCGCCGGGGAATCGGGATCACGGGAAGGGGAGCGTCATCAGAACCGAAGACGGCGTCGCAATACGCGCTCCTGTCAATTCTGGAACCTCGGGTTTCGGAACTTCCTCCTCGGCATGGAAACTATCCGAAGACGAGTGAGACTGCCTCCTCGAGGATTTGATCTTGAAGTCATTCTTTTCTTAAAGATAGAGAGAGAATTGCAAGAGAGAGATTAACTTAAGAATCTTGGTGAAATAAGAATGGTAAAGAATTCACAAGTCTTTATAGGCAAGGATTTGACTATTCACCCCGACCTTCGACACGATTTCGTCTCCATACTTTCCTCACGAACCATACCGCAAGCTAGGACCTACAACCCTACGGCTCCTAGCTAGCTGGGGGGCTAACTGTTGGGGTCAAAATCGGTCAAGACGAAATCGATGTCCGAAAGTCTCGGAAGAACATGAAAGATGTTAGAGCAACCTCGAGAGACTAATTAGTAATCGAGAACCTTGGAAAATATTAAGTTCGAGATTAATCATCTCGAAATCAACGGCTAGAAACGTTTTCTACACGAGGAAAAACCTACGGAAAACTAAAAAGAACGCAAAAACACGCACAAGCCGAAGGAACCGAGCAGCGACTCCGGTCGCGGCCGTGGCCGCCGGCGGCTAGCCCCCGTGCTGGCCGTGGCCGCCGGGCGGCTAGCCCCGTGCTGGCCGTGGCCGCCGGCGGTAGCGCCCGTGCTGGCCGTGGCCGCCGGGCGGCTAGCCCCGTGCTGGCCGTGGCCGCTGGGCGGCTAGCCCCCGTGCTGGCCGTGGCCGCCGGCGGCTAGCGCCCGTGCTGGCCGTGGCCGCCGGGCGGCTAGCCCCCGTGCTGGCCGTGGCCGCCGGCGGCTAGCGCCCGTGCTGGCCGTGGTCGCCGGGCGGCTAGCCCCGTGCTGGCCCGGGTCGCAAGAAATCCGTGTTTTGCGACTTTCCGAGATCCCGCAAACAAAACTCCTTTTTCTGCTCCAAGATTTCAGAGAACCCGTAAGACGTCAACGGACAGAAAGACTTCGTATAAAAACGGTGATGGTTATCTTAAAACACCATTCGCCCCAGCAATGGATCGAAGATCTTCCGAAAGACTCGACATCCAAGTAGGAGCATTCTTTCAAAAAAATCGTAGAAAACAACGGAAGTTCGGAAGACGGCCCGAAAGGGACCAAACATGATCGGACGGCCCATTTACGATTTTCTAAAAGATAGATGCGACGGTTTACAATTATCTTCTCATAACAAGATAAATGTTAAACTTCCGAAAGGATAAATGTCAAATTTCCGAAAAGATAAATGTCAACTTTCCCGATAAACACGAAGGCCGACGAAAATGGAAAAAGCCCAGCTCGCGGTAGACTCAGCCCATCAAGAATAGACCGTCATATGGGAGTATATAAGCAAGGCTAGGAGCAGAGGAAGGGGGATCCGAAATCAGAAGAAAGAAACCACTCTAGAGCAACTTAGAACTTAGGCTTTTTTTTCCTTTTTAGCGAGCTGCGACTCAACTAGGTTAGATCTAGGTTTGAGACTAGCGACGATCGACAGCTCTTACGGCCGAGATCTCGACCTGTTGTTCAAACGCTCTCCGCAAATTCGGAAATAAGATTCTTTCTTTTGCTCTCTTTATTTTACGCATTTATTCCAAAACTATACTCGTGTTAACTTTGTCGTTCGTGGCCCAGCAGATAGCCGGGATCCTCGGTGAAAACTAGGTCAACTTAGTTTTCCTACGTTTAAACTTAACTAAAATCGACAGTGCGAATTTCGGTTCCCACAACCTCTGGAAGGTCAGACAAGGAATGGGGGACTCGCTACGAGTCTACATCGAGAAATTCAGAGCAGTAAGGACTAAGCTCTCGAATCCCAACGACCAAGTCGCTATCGAGGCCCTTAGAAGAGGTATATGGTATAAATCGGAGTTCTGGTCGGAGCTAACACTCAATACTCCTCCAACTATCGATGATGCTCTTCATAAAGCCACTAGATATATTACGTTGGAAGAGGAGACAGCTGCGCTGGATAAACTCCACAAGAAACCTCAGAATCACTCGAAAGGTGAATCTTCAGATACAAAGGGACCTCATAAAGGGGGAACCTCCGAAACAATCAAACTCAGGGAGAACATTCCTATGCAATCGAGGAGGACAAGGAAGAGAAACCTGTCGCCGCAGCAAACAAAACGCCCTGGTCAAAAGGCTTTGATAAGAGTAAACATTGCTCCTATCACGATCGAGAAGGGCACTCAACTGAGGAATGTTGGGACCTCCAACGACAACTGGCAGCTAAATTCGCAGCCGGAGAAATAAAGGGAGTGGACCTTAAAAAGCCACCACCTTATCAGAAAAGAGGTCCCAGAGACACCTCTCCAAAGCGCGAGAGGTCACCTGAGAAGGAGACCGATTCGCCACCTCCAGCTCCCAAGAAAAGAGTCGATATGATTCTTGGAAAATTCCCCCAAGGAAAAAGTTTACAAGTCGAAGCTCTCTTGAGCAAACCGTCCCCTCAATCGAGCCCCGACTCGAGGGTGGACTGTATCCTTGGAGGATCAGATATATGTCAAGACTCCGTCAACTCCATTAAGAATCACGTACGGAAGGCTGTGTCTAACACTGGACCTAAGCCTCCTAACCCCGAGTCCAATACCAAGATTTCTTTCTGGGAAAGCGAGACCTCAAACCTTGACAGACCTCACGATGATGCGCTGATCGTCACCCTGAACATCGCAGGATACGAGGTCCCTAAACTCATGATAGACACAGGAAGCTCTGTTGACCTTATTTTCTACAACACCATAAAAGGGATAACGAAATTATTGGCCAAAAAGCTAATCTCGTAGGCTTCTCCGGGGAGACAGCTACCTCATTGGGGACTATCAAGCTCCCAATCATAGCTGGCGGAGTAATGAAAATGACCAACTTAGTAGTCATCGACAGACCTTCCCCGTTCCATGCGATCTTGGGAAGACCTTGGATCCACAAAATGAAGGCAGTAGCCTCGACTTATCATCAATGTGTGAAATTCCCAACACCTGAAGGAATAACTACCGTACACGGTAGCCAGAAGATATCCAGGATCTGCTACTTGGGAGGATTTGAAATCCTCAAAAAGTCCCCCCAATAGCAATTACAGATCCAGGAGGGTCGCGAAATGCAACAAAATATTCGAGGTCCTCCTAAGAACCTCACCGAAAAAGTTTGCATTGACGACTCAAATCCTGAAAGACAGGTGAGCATCGGATCTGAGCTACCTCTTGAGACAAAAAAGGAGCTCATTGACTTCCTGAAAAGCAATGTCAAAACCTTTGCATGGTCCACCAATGACATGAAAGGCATAGATCCGAACGTCACCACCCATCAACTAAAAGTAGACCCCACTTTCAAACCGATCAAACAAAAGCGTCGCAAGCTGGGCCTCGAAAAGGCTCAAGCTGTTAACGACGAAGTTGACCTACTTACGAAAGCTGGGTCCATTCGAGAGGTACACTACCCCGACTGGTTAGCTAACCCGGTAGTTGTAAAGAAGAAAAACGGGAAATGGAGAATCTGTGTAGACTTCACCTACCTAAACAAGGTTTGTCCTAAAGACAGCTTCCCGTTACCTCACATCGACCGCCTGGTTGAAGCAACAGCTGGCCATCGACTCCTATCCTTCATGGATGCCTTCTCAGGATACAACCAAATCATGATGGATCCTGAGGACCAGGAGAAAACTGCATTCATAACCGAACGAGGAACCTATTGTTACAAGGTTATGCCATTCGGATTAAAGAACGCAGGAGTTACCTATCAGAGGCTAGTAAATAAGATGTTTGCTGGGCAACTCGGAAAAACCATGGAGGTCTATATCGACGATATGCTAGTCAAATCCTCAGCTGGAGAAGACCATATCTCCCACTTAAGGGAATGCTTCGATATCCTCAATAAACACGATATGAAGCTCAATCCCACTAAATGTACCTTCGGGGTACCCTCAGGCGAGTTCCTAGGCTATCCCGTAACCGAAAGAGGCATTGAAGCCAACCCGCAGCAGATAGCAACCTTCCTAGAAATGCCGTCACCTAAGACAACCAGAGAGGTACAGAGATTGACTGGACGAATCGCAGCATTAAATCGATTCATATCCAAGTCCACCGATAAGTGCCTCCCATTCTACAAACTTCTAAGAAATAATAAGAAGTTCTTATGGGACGAGAAACGTGAGGAAGCCTTCAAACAATTGAAAGCTTACCTATCAGAACCTCCGATCCTATCCAAACCTGTAGTAGGAGAGCCACTGTACCTGTACCTCGTCGTATCGACTGCTGCAGTTAGCGGTGTCCTAGTACGAGAAGAACAAAACGAACAAAGACATGTCTATTACACCAGCAAGAGTTTAATAGACGCCGAAACAAGGTACCCTGCAATGGAAAAATTAGCGCTAGCAGTCGTAACAGCTTCCAGAAAATTACGACCTTACTTCCAATCGCACTCAATCGTCATAATGACCTCACAACCATTACGAATGATATTGCACAGCCCCAGCCAGTCATGGCGATTGGCTAAATGGGCCATAGAGCTCAGTGAGTACGACATCGAGTACAGACCTCGAGCAGCAGCGAAGGCTCAGGTCCTTGCCGACTTTATCATTGAGCTAGCATCCGAGCAATTAGACTCCGAAATGGAATCTCCAAAGTGGAGCCTGTATGTCGACGGAGCCTCATCAAAACAGGGCTCCGGTATCGGTCTAAGGCTGACTTCTTCAGCAGGAGAAACCATTGAGCAGTCCTATAGGCTCGGATTCAGCGCCTCAAACAACGAAGCTGAATATGAAGCACTAATCGCAGGGCTGAAACTCGCCCTAAGCCTCGGAATTCGAGAGCTAAACGCTTATAGTGATTCACAGCTAGTAGCTAGCCAGTTTCACGGAGAATATGAAACGAGGGACGAAAGAATGGGGGCATATCTCGAAGTCGTCCAGAACCTCACTAGGCAGTTCGACAAATTCGAGCTAACAAGGATCCCACGAGGAGAGAACTCCTCAGCAGATGCATTGGCTGCTTTAGCCTCCACATCAGACTCCCTCGTAAAACGGATCATACCCGTAGAAGGAATCGAAAAACCAAGCATCGACATAGTTACCAAAGCTGAGATAGACATCAAGCTAAAAGAGCAACCCGAAGGTACCTGCCCTGAAACGGTAGCTACCCAAGTTCTCACAACATTCTGGTTCCCAAAAGCCAAAATACGTAGCTCTAAAAAGCATATCTCCGGGAACACAATCCAAAACACGGAAGGTATTCCCCGAAATTCAGACTCCTCGGAGCCTAATCTCACGAATACCTCCGGGGGCACAACCTCAGACCCACTCGTCTGCAGAGTCAAAACCAGAAGCCGCTCAGCTCTCAAAAATTCATCTGGGGGCACCATCCAGACCCCGGAGAATAATGAAGAAATTGGTGGTATTCCTCAGAATTTAGACTCCCGGAGCCTAATCCTACGAATACCTCTGGGGGCACCACGACAGCAGGTCCCGAACAGGAACCTCCCTCGTCTCTTCATAACAAAGTTGTAGGGAGAGAGGATTGGAGAATACCAATCACGCAATACATCCTGGAAGGAAAGACTCCACCCAATAAATGGGAGGCTCGGAAGCTCAAAGCATTAAGCGCGAGATACTGCATAATCGAATCCATCCTCCACAAACGAAGCGTTTCCAGACCTTACCTAAAATGTGTCCATGGCCTCGTTGCTATGAGACTCATGAAGGAAATGCACGACGGCTCCTGCGGGAACCACTCTGGAGGAAGAGCTCTGGCCATCTGAATCAAAAGACAGGGCTATTTCTGGCCTACCATTATTGCAGACTGTGAGGTCTACTCCTCCTCATGCGACAAGTGCCAGAGGCATGCACCGATTATACACCAACCTGCGGAGAAGCTATCCAACATATCCGCCCCTTACCCATTTATGAGGTGGAAAGTAGCGTCATAAAGAAGAAGCTACGCATGGACATCGTAGGACCTTACCTAAAATGTGTCCATGGATTATACACCGATTACCCATGGACATCGTAGGACCACTAGTAGCGTCAGGAAGTGGAAAGAAGAAGCTACGCTTCCTCTTAGTCCTAACAGACTACTTCACGAAATGGATAGAGGCTGAAGCTTTCCAACAGGTAACCAGATTCGAGGTCGAACGATTCGTGTGGAAAGAAATCATGTGTAGACATGGCGTCCGATATGAAATCGTGACTGACAATGGAGGACAGTTCATATCCCACGACTTCAAAATATTCTGTGACAAATGGAATATCCGCCTGACCTTCTCAACACCTCGACGACCTCAAGGAAACGGCTAGGCGGAGGCTGCTAATAAATCAGTATTAGCAAACCTCAAGAAACGCCTCGGAACCCAGAAGGAACTCTGGTCAGAAAAGTTACCTGAAGTACTTTGGGCATGTCGAACCACCCCACAAAAGGCTACAGAAGAAACCCCTTTCTCCTTAGCCTACGGGATGGAAGCTGTCGTCCCAGCTGAAACCATTGCTGGTAGCCTCCGCCGGGAACTCTGTACATCCGATCCTGCAGCTAATGATCAACTCCTGACGGACAGCCTCGATCTAATCGACGAAAGACGGGACCGAGCTCTGATTCGCATTCAAAACTATCAGCAAGCAATGGCACGTCAATACAACTCCAAAGTCAGGCCCTGACAGTTCGCTGTATGTGACCTAGTACTTAGGAAAGTCTTCGAAGGAACCAAGGAACCAGATGCTGGGGAGTTAGGAACCAACTGGGAAGGTCCCTATCGGATCATCCACGTGGTACGACCTGGCGTCTACAAGCTCCAGAAGGTGCGAACCGGGGTACCTAAGATCAGGTCGTGGAACGCCACGAATCTTAAGAGATACTATCATTAGGTACCTAAAATTCTTGAACTATGTTAGGCTTGATCCCTTGACTGGGTACGTAGGCAACTCCGTCATGAGTGCAGCCCAAACTTCATTTCAACACTCTGTTCACCACAACCAAAGGGGACATATGTCTGATCAAAATCACATAGCCCAAGCAGCAATTGTATGATTACTACGATTCCATGTATTCTATTATCAACAAAGCAATTACCTTCGATACCTCGACTTTTTTAACAATTCAGGTCTCCAAAAACCTGAACCTAAGGTCTCAAAAACCTAAACAACCTCAAAGGTCTTAAAATTCTTAAAACATACGCAGGTCCCCGGGAACCTGAACCTAAGGTCTTAAAATCCTTAACAACCTCAAAGGTCTTACAAATCCTTCTACATACGCAGGTCCCTGAGAACCTGAACCTAAGGTCCTAAAAATCTTTAACAAAAAACTAAGGTCTTAAAATCCTTAACAAAAACTAAGGTCTTAAAATCCTTAACAAAAAACCAAGGTCTTAAAATCCTTAACAAAAACTAAGGTCTTAAAAACCCTTAACAAAACTAAGGTCTTAAAATCCTTAACAAAGTCGAAAGTCCCGAAATCCTTCGAAGAAATCCGAAATTCAAAACAATCCGATTTCTCACGAAGTCAGCTCAGAAAAGGTCTCATAAGCCTTCGAAATAATTCAGGTTCCTAGAAACCTTGAGCTAAGCAAACCCGATCATTTTTGGCGACTAAAGCACAAGACTAATTTCGAAACAACCAAGTTTAAAAATTAAACAAGGGTTTAAAAGCCTCCCCAGGCTAACGATGGCTCAAAACACAAACAGATAAAGGTTTAAAAGCCTCCTCAGGCTATAAGTCTTAAAAACAAAAGAAATAGAAGCCCTCTGGGCGAAAGTCTTAAAACATAAAGAGAATCAGCTCTTAAACATCCTCGGCTCCATGACCAACTTCAGCATCTTTATCCTCCTCGATAGGATCACCTTCCTTGGCAAGGACCTCCACTCCAGCTTCCTGGTCGACACCTCCCGGTGTCGCTTCGACTGGGGCTAGATCAGAACCCAAGTTAGAACCATATTCACCGGAAAATGCCAGATTAAACATATTAACCTCAAAAGTACCTGAGCTCTTAGGGAGTTGAGGAAGAGGGAGCTTGCTGATCGAGAAGTCCGAGACCTGAGCCTTCTCGTACGCCGCAACAGCCTCTGGCATCATAGCCACCAAGCGAGCATACTCGTCTTCAGCACTCTTAATCTCGCCATCCAGCATGTCTTTCAGAAGCTCAGTATTGGCTTGAATCTCATGAGCATGAACCAGGAGATCGACTTCATCCTTCTTCTTGGAGAACTTCTCCTTGACAGCAACCAGAACCTTGTTGTAAGCGTCAGCTACCTCCCTCTTTCCTCTCCAGACGGCCAGTCTGACCTCAGCTTCTTTGTTCTTCTGGCTGCTCTGGGAAGAAGCAATCAGCTCTTTGACTTGGTACTCGGCTATCTTCCGAGCAGCATCCAACTCCCCAATCTTCCTATTCTTCACCTGGATGTCAATCAACTGGCTCTCGATCGTCCCTTGCTGAGCATCAGCTTTGGAGCCAAGTCTCTTGACCTCAGCTTGGAGTTCCGAGATCAGAGCCCGAGTCTGATTGAGCTCAGTCTTGGTGGCCTTGACTAGATCAGTGACCTGAGCTAATTCCTCAGCGCTGGGGGCATTGTGCACAGCGTCCTCGAACTTGAACTGAGCCCTGTTAATAGCGCCAGCCAGCTACAAAAACAAAAACAATGATTCAGTGAACATTTTCCAAAAAGAATTAAGCTAAAAAAGCTGAAATAAAATTCATACCTGACCCATGTGATGGGCAATGTCAACGTACTCCTCTTTGTTGGAGAGGTTGGCGATCGAGGGGAGAGCACATCCAGTCCTCTTCATATGCCTCATTAACGTAGCCAAACCCCATGAGTCATCTAAGACTGACCCAGGCTTCGAGTGAGCAAAGTTCCAGCCAACGGTTCCCCCCCTAGAAGAGGAGGAGGAGGAAGACCTCGAGGGTCTGTCAACTTGTTCTGTCCGGGACCTCTTGCTCCTCGGAGGCTCAAATTCTGAGGGATCCCACGCCATTTGAGGATCAGCTTCCGTCATTGGAACCTCGGAGGGAAGACCAACTTCCTGAACTATGGGCTCCGAAGGACCAACATTTTTAGCAGGAGCAGAGCCTCCCTCATCAAGGACTTCCTTCACGGAGTCAAGGAAGGATCCTCCTTGGTTCTTGTCGCTTCCTCTAGAGGAGCTGGCAGCCTTGGTCGATCTACCCTTGGAACGGAAGGAGGGCTGAATAGGCATCTTCTGTGACTGAGTCTTCTCAGAAGTACTTGCTCCAGACGAGACTTCGAATACCGAATCACCTTCAGAGACTGAATCATAAAGAGAATCGTTAATCTCATAAGACAAATTCAAACAGTGAAAACCAGAAATCAATAATGGAAGGTTACCTTCTAAACCAGCAACCGTTACTGAATTGGGAAAAGATGAATTGTATCGATCAGGGAACCTGGCCGATCCGACTCTCGTGGTAGTGTAAGCTGCCCAGTTATTGGGGATGTGCTGCAGCTTTCTATGGAGAGCTCTGGTAAGTTTACCAGACAACTTGATAGGATCCTCAATCTCTGCAAAAGAATCATAAGCAATTAGCATATCACGATAAGCAAAATAAATATGCAAACGTCCCTAAAATCCTAACCAGATATGTCAGACCAAGAGGTCCTGAGGTCTCGGCCTACAGGAACCGTCGAAGGGTCAATCTTGACATAAAAATACTTCCTCCGCCAGTCATCATCACTGGCCGTAAACTTGAAGACGCCTAGCCCTGGACGACCGGGGAGGTAGTAGGTACCGCTTCCACCATCCTTGGAAGTACTCTCCATTATCGAGAAGAGACTCATCAGCTCTGTCAACCCCACAATAACTCCTTCCTCCTTAGCCCTAGTGATGAATCCGTTTATCACTCGGATAACCGAGGGACAAAGTTGGGGAAGGGCCAGTTGGTAGTGATCTAGGAGGTCTAGCAAGAGGGTGGGGAGAGGGAACCTAAGATGGCACTTAGCGATATACTTCTCATGAACACAGAACCAACCCTCCGGAACGCTTTCGGGGGTTTCGTCTTCGGTACAAGCCCTAGCTAGGTCACTCTTGCCGTGGGCTTGAACGATAAGGTTGGCGACGTCTTGACTCTTTAAGAGCGACGGAAAGTGGGGTCCAGAGGAGGCACCCTTGCCACTTTTCTTCTTCATCCTTTTCACTCTTGCCCCGATCGAATCTTTAACTTTCTTCTTCTTGGCGTCCTTCATCTTCTCTCCGGTTTCTTGTTTAACCTTCATAAGATGAGCACCGGAAGTAGAGATTTGAATTTCGCCGGAGCCTTCTTTCTTACTCATGATAAGTAAAGGGAAAAGAGAAGGGAGGTGAAAAGGGAAGAATCGAGTTGAGATGAACAAGAATGGGTTCTCTAGAGAACTTAAGGATGAAGATCAAATTCAATCTAGAAACAGAGATATAAAAAAAGGAAAAACATGCAGTAAAATAAAGGAAGGGGGAGAAGTTACCTTGGAAACCGTCGGAGGCGTGGAAGTGGAGAGACATGCAGTTAATATTCGCAGCTTTATAAAATCGGAAACCACATTTCAAACTCCCTTAATCTGAACCGTCGATTTAATCGAAGGGAATCTATAGCCGTTCGATTAGATAGGAATATACATGGTTGAGATAGCTAGTAATCATGATCTCAACAAGAAAATCTAGGCTGGGCGGCTAGGTCTAGCTCCCGAGAATAACGAAACCTAATCTCGAGAGCTGGGGGCAACTGTTGGGCCCGAATATGGCCCGATAGCTGAACAGCGAATAACAAAAGATGATAATGGGCCACGACAGGCCCATCACGAATTCAATCTTTGAAAGCAGCTAAGCTGGAGCCGGAGGCTGAGAGCTTAGGGCCTTTACTAAAGAGGTCACGGGAAAGAGATAGCTCGTAGACGTGAAAGTAAGCGCAGGACCCGGTCAAAAGAGAAGCTGTTGTCAATCCCTCAAGTCACGGAGGAGATCTCGGGAACCAATTGGTGACGATCAAGCGGAACCTGAGGCTATTTAAAGAGGGAGCAAATCAAGAAAGAGGATACTCAACCCATATTCTATTCGACACTCTGAAAACATTCTCATTTACATTACATTCTTATTATCTTTGTAATCATAAAAGATCATCCTTTGTAATCACTCTTTATCAAAATCATCAATACAAATTGAAGTTCATTCAACAAGTTATTACGGGATTCAGCCTGCGTTATCTTTCCCTAACCTTTCCTAAACCTTAAACCTGATCTAAAATCTAGGTGGTGAGTTTAATCCCTCACAACCACTGCCAAAAAAGTTTCTGTTTCCACTCTGGTTTCCATATCTCTGAAATCCAGTACCTCCAATGTAGTTCACATCTTCCTCTGTATCATCCTCTCTAGCCTCTCCTTCTTCAGCTGAGCAAACTGGCTGCCCCAGAAATGCATGTAAAGCATCTATCTTGGCTCTGACTTCATTCATCTGGTCTTCCCCGATGGCTGCAACCGATTTCTTCTTGTCAGAGTCAGTGTTCTTGGTGCTGCTGCTCTTGGCTAGGTTCTCAATAAGTCTCACAGCCTCTATTGGATTCCTAGTGTTGAAGTTCCCCTCATTAGCAGAATCAAGAGCCATCTGATACCTTAAAGCGATACCTCTGTAGAAAGTGCTTAACAGCTGCACTTCATTGAATCCATGGTGTGGACAGTCTCGCTGGAAGAACTTGAATCTGATCCACGCGTCTTTAAAAGTCTCACTAGGCTTCTGCGCGAAAGTGGCGATTTTGCTTCTTAAGTCTTCAGCGCGTGCCTCATCAAAGATATTACGCAGGAAGGCGTTTTTGATGTCGGCCCAGGATGTCAGTGATCCTGTAGGTAGCTGCTTGAGCCAGTGCGAAGCTTCTCCAATCAGTGAGTATTTGAAGAGCTTGCAGAGTAGGTAGTCCTCGGGGACCCCATCCATACGAATAGCAGTGATAAGATCCTCGAACCTCTCCATATGGTCCATAGGATGCTCGTGTGATTACCCAGAATAAGGTATCTGAGACACGAGAGAGTAGTACTGAGGCTTGAGCTTGAAGTTCGGCTTCTGAATCTCTGGAAGTCGAATAGCTGATCTGTTGGTGTAGTACTCGTCTGGACGGTTATAGTCTGCCAACGATCGTGTTTGAGCTTCTCCTGTAGCCTCAGCTTCAGGTTCAGGGATTATGTTTCCCTGTGCATCTAGTTTCTGATCTGTTGCATTACGCAGATGACCATCTTGGTCATACAGGTTTCCATTCTCGCCATGCGTGAGAATGACAATCGCGACCATGCTTCGCGGAGTAGTGTCGATCGATATACGGTTAGAAGTATCGAACGATGTGGATCGGCGAACGGTATCGGTCGACGGTGCTGTGAGTGTCGGTCGACTGTTGAACGTGAGTGTCAGTCGACGATAATGCGGTTCTGTCGATCGATGCGGAGCGTAGGTCTTTGCGGATTGAGCGTTCCAAGTGTGCAGGATCCTCTAAGAATAATAGTTGATTTCCCCTGTTGCTTCTGGTACTGCTGGGCACGTACCTGAAAAGACAAGGAAAATTTAAATAAGAAAGGGGGTAAAAGAAAAACCTAAGATTAATAAGATTAAATCTAATGGCGATCAAAGCTCCCCGGCAACGGCGCCAAATTTGATAGTGCTCAAATTACCCAGTAGAGCTTACTCTCTCAAATAAGAGGTACAGCTGTAGTACTTAGGAATCGAATCACGAGGAGATAGGGAACCAATTAAATAAAATCTACTAATCAGTCCTAGGCAAGGTTGGTTTATATGATAGAAATGAAAATAACAATTCCTAAAATGAGCAAGGCAGTTGCTCTAACTAACAATATGAAGGGTTGTTTAAATGGGATAAAGAGTGCTAGACATAGGGTTTCTATTCAGGAATGGAGATTATAATCTCTATAAATGCTTTAACAAGTTGCTTGCATGATACTATAGATCTCAGCCGCTTAGCATATGTGAATGAATCACTGGTTAAAATATCTAGATCTCTGGCCACACCTTTCGCATGATGACACAGAAAAAGAGTCGGTCGATATCCTTTTGAGTGATCGAGCGATACACCTTTTGCGGCGCCGATCGATTCACTAGTCGGGTTATCGATCGACGGCTTCTAGATCTGCCTAGGCGCGAACCGAATATGACCACAAGGTCTCAAGGAGGAACTATCGTTCTTCTCAACGGGAAACATGCATCGCTCAAATGGATAATTCAAGATAATCTAAGATCCTAGTGATCTATGTTCTAGTTAGCTAATCTAAAACAAGCATAGGGTACAATCCATTTGATGAGTATCAAACAACTTAGCAATTATAGTTTGGGGCTAATCCCACAAACCTATTTAAACCCTAGATCTAACAAGTAGACTACTCAGACATAGCTAGACAATTCATAACAATAGATAGATGAAAGAATTGCATAGATAGAATAAAGTAGAAATACAAAAGGAGATGAGAAATCTCTACAATCTCTCTCAAACAAATAAAACACTAGTCTCTCTCTCACACTCTCTGCTTTGAGGGTTGTTAAAAGCTTCAAGCTTCAAAGGTTTCAAAACTTGCCGTCAAAAATACTTAGCAGGAGTATTTAAGCATCTCCATTAGGTTAAAAACTCGTCAGGGGCAATCTCGTAATTTGGTGAAGTCTTGGTGAAGTAGTCGGCTAAACCATTTCGTCCTCAATATCGATCGACAACACTGAATGTGTATCGATCGATTATAATCTTCTAGTACTCGGATCTTCTCGGCTACATCGATCGACAACTCAGGATGAGTATCGATCGATTATAATCGCAATGTTGACTTCCGACTTAGTCTTGAATGGTCAACTCGGGTGTATCATCTCTTGTACTCCAAAATACTCCAAAACATCACTTTCTCACAAAATGCTCCTGAACCTGAAAACATACCTAACAGGCTAGAAAACAGATTAAATATATAGTAAAATACTAGTATACCATGGTTAAAAATGGGTAAAATTCATGGTATATCATATATATCCTATCTCAGACAATAAATGGGTAAGCCCTGTACATATTGTACCAAAGAAAGGTGGGATCACAGTGGTTAAAAATGATAAAGATGAACTTATCCCCACACGCACTGTCATTGGACATCGAATGTGTATCGATTATAGGAAACTGAATGCTGCTACTAGGAAAGACCATTTTCCCATACCTTTCATCGATCAAATGCTAGAAAGACTTGCCAACCACAAATATTATTGCTTTCTTGACGGATACTCGGGATTTTTCCAGATACCGATACATCCTGAAGATCAGGAAAAGACAACTTTTACTTGTCCTTACGGAACATTTGCATATCGCAGAATGCCATTTGGACTATGTAACGCACCAGCCACTTTCCAACGCTGCATGATGTCAATATTCACAGACATGATCGAAGATTTCATAGAAGTCTTTATGGACGATTTTTCGGTATACGGATCAAGTTTTAAAGATTGCCTTGACAACTTGTGCAAAGTATTGAAAAGATGCGAAGAAAAGAATCTTGTCCTAAACTGGGAAAAATGCCATTTCATGGTAAACGATGGTATAGTTCTTGGACATAAAGTTTCTGCAGCTGGAAT
This sequence comes from Raphanus sativus, assembly GCF_000801105.2. Lineage (NCBI taxonomy): Eukaryota > Viridiplantae > Streptophyta > Magnoliopsida > Brassicales > Brassicaceae > Raphanus > Raphanus sativus. The sequence goes on from NC_079511.1 coordinate 18,904,919, forward strand.
CGAAGTGGACATGGCCAAAATCGAAGTAATGACTGGTCTACCGGCACCCACGAACGTTAAAGACATAAGGAGTTTCCTTGGGCATGCCGGATTTTACAGACGATTCATAAAAGATTTTAGTAAGATTGCTAGACCTTTAAATAATCTTTTATGCAAAGAGGTTAAATTCGATTTTACACCAGAATGCAAAGAAGCTTTCAAAGCGCTAAAAAAGTCTCTTATAACTGCCCCAGTCGTACAACCCCCGGATTGGAATCTACCTTTCGAGATTATGTGCGATGCGAGTGATTTCGCAGTTGGAGCAGTTTTAGGACAACGAAAAGATAAGAAACTGCCCGATATCTACTATGCAAGCCGCACACTCGACGAAGCGCAACGGAATTATTCCACCACAGAAAAAGAGCTGCTAGCAGTAGTTTATGCTTTCGAAAAATTCCGCCAGTACTTAGTTGGAGCCCATGTTATAGTCCATACTGATCATGCTGCAATAAAATACTTAATGCAGAAGAAAGATGCTAAACCACAACTCATAAGATGGATCTTATTACTCCAAGAATTCGATATTGAGATCAAAAATAAAAGAGGAGTAGACAACGGAGTCGCTGATCATCTTTCCCGAATTCGAATTGAGGATAAAATCCCTATAGATGATTACTTCCCTACATAGAATATCGCTCTTTTGGACACGTCGTTCATAGGTCACATATCGCTCAAATCTGACGGATTATTGGACGACCCTAATGACAAATTGTCAACCGACATTACCGATACATGATCAATCGTAGCCATCAGCAACAGAACATCACGAGAACTTGTTGACATACCAGTTAAGGTTGCCTGTAATGCCTTGAATCACAATGTATCTGATGTCTCTCTAAAAGAAGCAAATGCGATTAGACAGAACATCAAAGATTGACCTTGGTATGCCAATATAGTTAACTATTTAGCCGCTGATTTTGAACCAGAAAATTTAAAAGGCTATGAAAGGAAGAAATTCTTTCGTGAAGTTCGGAGATACCATTGGGACGAACCCTATCTCTACAAGCACTGTTCTGACGGCATATATAGAAGATGCGTCTCTGAAGCTGAAATTCCAAACTATATTTAACAATGTCATAGCTCTGACTACGCAGGACATTTCGCCACTTTTAAAACAGTCTCCAAAATTCTCCAAACAGGATTTTGGTGGCCAACAACATTTCGCGATGTTCACGCTCATATAGCGCAATGCGACAGATGTCAGAGGAGAGGAAAAATAAGCAAGAGACATGAGATGGAACAAAACTTTATCTTGGAAGTAGAAGTCTTCGACTGTTGGGGAATAGATTTTATGGGCCCTTTCCCATCGTCTTATGGAAACAAATATATCCTAGTCGCTGTAGACTACGTTTCGAAATGGGTTGAGGCAGTTGCTTCTCCAACAAATGATGCATCTGTAGTTGTCAAACTTTTCAAGAGCATTATCTTCCCAAGATTTAGAGTTCCCAGAATAGTCATTAGTGACGGTGGATCACATTTCATCAAAAAAGTTTCCGACCGACTACTTGAGAAGAATGGTGTCCACCATTGAGTCGCTACACCTTATCACCCACAAACCAGTGGACAAGTGGAAGTTTCGAACCGACAAATCAAAGAAATTTTGGAGAAAACTGTTCGAATATATAGAAAAGATTGGTCTCGCAAACTAGATAATGCTTTATGGGCATATCGGACCGCTTACAAGACACCACTGGGGACGACACCCTTTCATTTACTCTATGGGAAATCATGCCATCTACCAGTTGAACTAGAGCACAAGGCAGCCTGGGCAACCAAGTTATTAAATTTTGACATTAAGCCAGCTGCCGAGAGACGTCTAATTCAGCTCAACGAGCTCGATGAAATCCGACATTTGGCATATGAGAATTCGAAGTTATATAAGGAATGAACAAAAGCTTATCACGATAAGAAGATCATATCTAGACACTTTAAACCGAACGATCAAGTTCTCCTATATAACTCTAGATTAAACATTTTCCCTGGAAAACTAAGATCTCGTTGGTCAGGACCTTTTACCATCAAGAAAGTAAAACCTTCCGAAGCACTAACAATATTAGTAAAGAAGGCGACGAGTTCACAGTAAATGGGAAGCGAGTAAAGCATTATTGGGCCAAACCATCAGACATAAAGCCCCTTCCGCTGCTACCACCCCGTGATAACTAAATACAGTTATCCTAAGTCGTGCTAAAGACTTTAAACTAAGCGCTGAATGGGAGGCAACCCATTTTTCTTTTTCTTTTTATTTTTATTCCTTTGTTTTTAATTGCATTTTCATTTAAACTTTCATTCTTAGCTTATTTTATTTTATTTTTATTTTTATTCTTATTCTTATTTTTATTTTTATTTTATTTTATTTTTATATTTAATTATTTTAGTTAGGATTTATAATCATTAGTTAGTAATGTTTAAATTATTTTCTAAGCATTTACTTTTACAATTGCATTAAAATCGATCGATATCAACCATGTTGTATCGATCGACACGGGGATGTCGAGGCAAACTCTCATTTAACTCGACATTCGCCTCTTCTTCTCTTATTTCGCAAACCCTAGCCGATTACTAAAACCTCCTTTTCTCTCTCGATTCTTGACGATTTCAATCGATTCTTCGCCCAAAACCACTCGATTTCAAGTTCTCCATCTGTTTCCATTAGCTTTTCTCCCATTCTCCAAGGTATTGATCCGAAATTCTCTTTGGATTGAAACTCTAGGGTTTGGATTTTGAAATGGGTGAAATCGGGTTGATTTGGTACAATTCTAGGTTGTTTTAGATGTTTTAACTGATTATCTAAGTGTTAGGATAGTTTGTTTTGCTTAAATCTTCTCTTTCGATTCGTTTTCGTATGAACTGTTAATTTGCAGGTTTCGCGAGTCGTTATCGATCGACAACGACTATGTCCTGTCGATCGATTTCCGACTTTCCGAAGAACACTGATCTTATCTATCGATCGACACACCCGTGTGTGCATCATCGATATGACTCTTTCTTGTGAACCAATGCTAACTTCAACTTTTACTTTTCTTTTCAGATGAGCACGGATTCGGACGTTGAGAGAGAGCGGAGGACAAAGAGGAGGAGTGATCCTGCTGGCCCTTCACACCGCCGGCAACCACGAGTCCCAAGGGACGACGAGAGGCCTCCATGGCCACGTGAAGATAAGACCCCCATCGAGTACAAAGAGGGTCGCGACTTCTCAGACCCGAAGAAGGTCATTTCCACAGCGAGTGTCTCGATAGAGAGCTCACCGATCAGTGGGACGTCTTCGACAGTTTGCACTACAACACCTAAATCGATGTCGACATAGAACCCACACGCTTCATTGACCCGGAAGTCACACACAAGATGCGGATCCAGGATGATCTGTATGCGATGATTGCTCAGCTCGGCTTGGGCACCATAGCCACGCACGCCTACGACCTTCACGTCCCGTTGGTGCGCCAGTTCATGGCCTCTGTCCGTCTCACTTACCGCAACGACATGGCAAAGATTGTGGGTGACGGCGTTCTCTCTTTCTTTGCGAGGGGGAAGAGATACTCTCTCACCATTCCCCAGCTCTGCGGCATCTTTGGATTCGAGGAGGATGCGACATCTTGCAGGTTCTCGCCTCTTCCAGGTGCGAACGACTTCTGGAAGATCGTAGGCACAGGAAGCTGGAACGGCTCAGTGACTCAGTCAGACGTTCGTCACTCGATGCTCCGCTATTTCCTACGGGCTATTGCCAACACTCTGTTGTGCAAGATGGAGCCCAACAAGATGCGCCTACATGATCTCTCACTGCTCTTTCCAGCAGTGAACGGACTGGTCGATCTCTCTCACCTCGACACTGCGGGGATGGTAGTCCCCAACCTTGGAGCTCTCTTCGCCGAGCATCTGATCTCACTAATGAAGAAACCCTTCTCGGGTTCGGCTAGGAAGAAGGAGTGCGTGGGAAGTCTTCTCACACTGATCTTTGAGTTATGTGGTGTCCGTCTGGACATGAGTACCGCGGATCGCCGCCATCACTTCATGGACGAGCAGCACTTGCTGAACTCTGGCTGGCTCAAGGAGAGTCTTCTCTGGTTCTTCAGGATTGACGGCCGCTACCATATGTTTCAGCTCCCGCACGCCTCACTCACTGACTTCGACCACCAGGTCGATAGGATCCGGTTCAGGCCCGATGACGAGTTTCTACTGGATCTCACCACCGAGTCTCGGCAAGTACCGATGGAGCGTGGTGTTGGAGGATCACAGGCAGCTCCCGCGGCTCCCCTTCCTGACTTCCCGGACATGCCAGACATCCCGATGCCTGAGGCGGACTTCCAGAGGACGGTCGTGAGTGCTCTTCGAGCCATCTGGGCTAGAGTCACGCGACCACCATGTGCGAGCAGGAGGAGTGTCAGAGCGCGTTCACCATCAGACCCAGGACCGTCTCACCAGTACCAGCAGGAGGATGACGAGGAGGCCACCGACTAGCCTTCTTATCTCTTCTCTCTATCTTTCAGACTTTTTATTTTAAGTTTCGGATTTGCAGGATTTATGTTTTTAGACTTATGTATGTATGTTTTATGCTTTTGAACTATTTCGTATGTTTAATTTTCTTTGTGTTTGGACTGACAACAGAGCTAACTTGAGAGCCAAGCTAGACGAGTGAGTGAGTTCCGTTCTAACACACTATCACACATTCTGTCTGAACATGTCGATCGATACCGTCTATGGTACATCGATCGATGGAAAAGACAGAAAGGTACGACACTTTGCTTCAACATCCACACTTCTAACACTTCCTATTTTATTTATACTTCTCCTACTTATTATTACACCGAGACGGTGTAATTTAAGTCTCGGGGAGGGTGTTACTAACATTTACCATTTATCATTTATCATCTATTTTTCAAAAATAAAATTGTTTTATCGAGTCAAAAAGGAAATATAAATTTTTATGATTGATTTTCTAACCACTCTTTGGCATTACTCTAGACTTAGTAACCACAGATTGCACCAGAGATACCAAAGTGGATCAACCTGTCAACTAGCCATACTTGCCACAGATTGTTTAAAGGAACCAAAGCTAACCTCCAACCTAATACTGACTATCTTAGCTTGTCTTGGGGCTTGGTATACATCGGATTGGAATCCTCCTACAAGACTGAAAAGGTAAAAGTATGTGCATTTCTGGTTTCCTTCCTTCTCTCTCTTCGGCATCTCAAGATCTAAGTTTATGTTATAAAAGATTGAAATGATTTCTTGAGAGGCAGAGGGGTAGGAGTGTCTCCCGCGGCCCCATTATTCTAAATCTCAGGAATGATCACACATTGTGGAAACGAAGGATAGGTAAATTACCAGAGACCCAATTATTCGCTACACTTTGTCAAAATGTATGAGTTACAAATAAAAATGACAATGAGATAGATTAGATGACCTTTGTGGCATCGAAACCTATTGAAATTGAAACTAATAAGAGATTCAGAGAAGAGAGATGAGGGGAGAAAGAAATCAGAAATGACTGCCTGTGTGTTCAAAAAACTTGTTTGAGTTGAATCCGTGTGTCCTTTGATCGATACTCCCAAGGTAAATCCTGCACTTTTATCTTATGTTAAGAAATGAGGTTAGTAGAGGGAAAAGTTAGACAAGATTTGCTAAGTTGTTGGATAGATGAATTTGGTTGCTAAACTAGGATAAGGTATAAACGTGCGTTTGTAGTTGAGACCGTTTAGATTCAAATGACATAGAAGTGAGGATTTTAAGTTTTCAATAATAAGAATCATGTTGTTTTCAAACCTCCTTCGGAGAGACTACCGTTTGTTTTGCTTGAGGACAAGCAAAAGAGTAAGTCTGGGGGAGTTGATATACCATGAATTTCACCCGCTTTTAGCCATGGTATATGAGAGTTTTCAATTATATTTACTACGTTTTCAAAGTATTTTAGAGTATTTTCAGTCACAGGTACCTAATTGAAGAAAGCAATACTTTTGAGGCATTTTTGGAGTATTCTCACGAATGAAGAATCGACCGATAGGAAACATGTGAGATTGGACGATTGAAGCCAATTACAATCGATCGACGGATATAAAGACTGTCGATCGACATTAAGCCAAGTCCCTGGCCGCCTGTTAGGCTTTATATACAAGGGTTTTGTATCATTTTAGAGGCAGACTTGCCTAGAGACCTAGTGGAGAAGAGAAGCAATTTGGCTACCTGAGGAGAAGAGTTAGAGTTGGAGAGATAGATCTGAGACTACAAAACAGAGAAGATCTTGAACTCCCTTTTTATTCTTCTCATACTCTTTGTGTTCCTTATTTCATATTAAGATTTATTCAAAGCATCATGATTTTGTCTGTCATGAATATGTCTGAGTAAACCTAATTGTTAGATTTAGGTTTCTCATAAGGGTGAATCATGTGATGAGATTGTGACAACTGTTAGGGTGATTAAATTAGTTCTTTCACTTTAGTTGCTCGTAACACTAGATTTAGGATTGATCACCTTTAAATCTAGATCTTAGGATTGATGAGATAACCAACTGTATACTCTCAATTCCCAGAAATAAACTAAAGTGATCTAACTGACTAGACACATGCTAAAGGTGTTCTAGATCGTTAGAGAACGATTTCAACCAATCCGATAATGCTTGCTAGAATTACCGTTGATCGATACAACCATCGTTGTAGCAATCGAATGTTTGAAAGGTGTATCGATCGATTAGGCGAAAGTCGTATCGATCGACTCTTTTCTGTGATCAACATACGACAGTTGAGATCCGGGATCTAGTCAAATGAGACCCTACTGGTCGTACCAATTGTTTGAGTTCAAAGAACTAAAACCCTAATGTCACTTTCAAACTGCATAATTTCATGCCTGAGAAATACTTGAATCTAACTATCTTCCTCATTAAGAAACAACCTTCACTTCAGTTACTGAACAACTTCCTTGTTCACCATATTATTTACTGCTTTAAAACATATAAACTCTTAAGTCTATCTTCATTTCTAATTAATTAAACCTTCAAGTAATCCTAGAGTCCTTATGGATTCGATTCCTAAGTACTACATCTGAACCTCTTATTTGAGAGAGTAATTCACTTTTTAGGGTAATTTGAGTGATATCATGCAGCCATCTGCCTAGTAACTTTCTGAGTAGCTACTCTGGCAGCTTGTGGGACGGCCTTCTGAGCGGTCTGCCTAGTTGCATCATGCACCATCTACCTCAAGGCATCATGATCAATTAGTGGAATCACTTGATGCTGAGATAGGGCAGCACATGCTCATCTCCATCCTCCCACGCAGCTCTAGTGGTCTGAGTGCGAACAACTCTCCTCTGTGGTGGCATCTGAAAGAAAAAGAAAAACAATTAACTCTGCTGAAACTGAATACTAACGATTTAAGGCATAATAAACAGAAATGTGCAATTTTTTTTATTCAAAAATTCTCAAATCCCTAGAGTTATTTTAAAAATTGTCTAAAACTGATTAAAATTGAGCCCCACGAATCGCTATCCCGGGTCGGAGCCAGGACGGAACCTCGCTCTGATATAAAATTGTAATACATGTATTTTCCAAAAAAATAAAATAAATAGTAATCATGAAATCTCCATTTACTAGTCCTCATAAATCGTCTCCAAATAAATGTTGATAAAACCATAAGCGGATATCTAAAAAGAAACCAGATGAAAAAGCCCAAAATCACTAATCTTATAGAAATTACTCCGCTCTTCACCTGAAAGGAGAAGAAAGAATGTGAGAAACAAAGGAGCCACTCAATGAGGTATGAGATGTTAAACCGCAAGCCTAGCTCTAGTATGAAACAAACTCGGTGCCTAATTTACCTCACAGACACAGTTTGTCCAGGGCCCTTGACAATGACAACCACTGCGCTGATAGTGCAGAGCTAGATATAGGTATATAACCTGGCGTCTATAGTACAGTAGTCTACAATATACCCCCGCAATCACTAAGGAGTAGCTAGTATAAATGTTTACAGACCTCTGTAATCTTCACAAAAGGCATCGCTAGCACATACGTCTTTGTGCCCCCCGTAATCTTCACAAAAAGCATCACTATTTCAAATGTCTCTGTACCCGGCAATCTCCACACATGAACTCGTATTTTATATAAATAAATAAATATATACATATATATATATATAACAGTTCTTGACATCAAACATTTTAATCAGCTGTTGAATCATCTGTTATCTTATTTTCAGTTTAACAATCAATAATAATAAACAAACAAGATTCTCATATAGACTCGATTTAGAGAGACGAAATATGTTTCGAACATATACTTTCCATATAGTAATACTAAACTAGCACATGATAAAAGCACTCACTCTAGCCACTGGTTATAATGTTCAAAGGGAGATGGTCAATTGTGGTCGTGGGAGCGAGAAGTTTGGGATATGTTTGGTGTTTCTTTCATCAACTGCAACATGAAAATCAACGGCTTAGTCTCAGAGTTTTAGGATATAAACTTTCATAAAATAGAACCTTCTCTAAAATATTAATTTTCCTAAATTATAAATTTCTTAAAATGGTAACTTTTCTAAAATAGAAACTTCTCTAATATATATTTTTTCCTAATTAAAAATGTTTCCTAAACAAATTTCTAAAACTATAAAATAAGAAGGCAATAAACTTATCAGAAAAAACTCACCGGAAGCTCGCATGAAAATCGTATCGGAAAAATTGATTGGTGATTGTAGGGGTGGACGTTCGGGTTCGGATCAGCTATTTCATATTTTCAGGTATTTCGGCACAGGGATATAAAACTCATTCGGATATTTCTGTACTTCGAGTCAGGTTCGGGTATTTTTACTTCTGGTTTGGTTATTTCGGGTCGAGTTCGGATATTTAGATTTTGGAAAAAAATTAAATTATTCATTTTCAAGTTTTTAATGTAAAAATATAAATTTCAATTAACCAATTTTTTATTTTTAATAGATGAAATGGTTAATATGATAGTATTTTAAAATAAAAAGACTAGTTTGGTAATTGTTTAAAATTTTGAATGTAACATCTGTTAATGGGGGTGATTGATTTGGCTGTAAGAGGTGACTTTAGCTTTAATTTTAACCTACCGTCTTTAAATTCTCCAATCATAGTTTAGATTGATTTTTAAAGCTACAGTCTAAAAATTAAAAAAAATAGTTGTAACAGCTTTGTTTTCTAAAGTTCCATCTTTTTGGTTGTAGAAAATTTTAAAGCTATATCCATTAAAGTTAAATACAAAAATCCTACAACCCAAATTCTAAAGTAAAATTTCTACAGCTACAACCGAACCTCCAAAGTCTAAAACAAAAAAAAAATTACATGCATTTTAAAAGAGTAGCAAATCATTTTGTCTGTAATTGTATGTATAATATATGATCTTAAAGTATAGTTAGCACCAATATAAATATTTTAAATAAAATAAGAGATATAAATTAGAAATATAAGATTAAGTATACATATGTTCGGTTATCTTTGGATATCCATTCGGGTTTGGATATTATCCGTTTAGGTTCGGATATCCAATATCTCACAATTCAATACATGTTCGAGCATTTTGTTATTTCGGTTTGGATTTTCTAGATCGGGTTCGGATGAGGTTTTGGGTATCCGGTAAAATTCCCATACCTAGGTGACTGATCAGCAGAGAATTCAGCAATAACTCGTCACTCGCGGAGAAATACTTTGATTTGTTGATAATAGAGAAAATGAGTAAAGTTTTTTATATGAGTTTTTCTTAGGTTCACCCCCTAGGGTGAACCCATAGATTCACCTTCCAATTATAATCTGCCATGTCATTTTTAATTTCTGTAAAAAAAAATAATCAGCAGTTATCTCAAAAAAAAACCAAAAAAGGAAAAGCAAAAATAGGAAATATAGTTAACGGCATCGGATGATTTAACCCTATTCTTCTGTCTTCGTTGTTTCTTTTAATCTAGTAAGTTTAGAGTTCTTAGATATTGTGTAATCAGCCAAATTCTTAATAATTAATGAGATGGATAAACTCCTCACAAATCCACAAGATTTTCTGTGTTTATGTGTAATCAGCCAAATCCTTGTCAAAGCCACTCAGCTTCTTCTCCTCTACCGAGGTGTTACCTACTATGGGTGGAGACATGCTAGCAAAGACTTAATCTCTTGGGCTCATAAACTGTTTAAAACACACCAACACATTTGGAGAAAGGCTGGGATTTTCGAAGAGAAAACATTATATTTAGTTTCAACCCTTTTCTCAATCAACCTTTTTGAATTGGAATATTAACAATAGGAAATCGTAGTATTTTGTTAGGTTTTATGTTTGGTTTCATTTGGAAGGAGAGAAACAAAATCGATTTTGGTAAAGCCATGAAAAGAAGCAAAAAAAGAAGAAAGGCATGGAAAGAAGCAGAAAAGCTTAGAATGAATCAGAAGAAACAAACGTCGACAACATTTTCTATTTTTTGTTTTTCTTTTTTTTAAAGCGATAACTACTAATTAGTTTTTTTCATTTTTTCTCAGAAATTAGATATGACATGGCGGATTATAATTGGAAGGTGAATCTATGGGTTCAACTAGGGGATGAACCCAAGAAAAACTCTTTTTATATTGAGAAAGGAAAGAGATGTAAATTTTCTAAACTTCCAATGTAGAATAAAATAAAGAGTTATTCTTGGGTTCACCCCCTAGGGTGAACCTTTAGGTTCACCCACCAATAGAAACTTGTCATTTTAGATTTAGTATCTTTTAATTAACGAAATAAATAATTTGTCAAATTATATTATTTTTTCAAAATAAAATTTAAAAATAAATAAAAACAGTATATAAAAACGAATTAAAAAAAATTAATGTTGTCAACAAAACACTAAACCCTAAACTCTAATACTAAACCCTAAACTCTAATACTAAACCCTAAACTCTAATCATACACCCTAAACCCTTGGGTAAACCATAAACCCTTGGAAAAAACACTAAACATGTTGTCAACAAAACACTAAACCCTAAACTCTAATCCTAAACCCTAAACCCTTGGGGTAAACCCTAAACCCTTGGGTAAACCCTAACCCTTAGAAAAACACTAAACATTTGGATAAATTCTAAACTATAAATCTTAAACACTAAACTCCAAATCTTATAAATAAATATTTTTTAAAATAATCTTTATTGAGAACTATTTTTATTTTTATTTATTTAATCTTTTTATTTATTTTAAAAGCATAATATAATTTGGCAAGTTATTTTTATTTCCTTAATTAAAAGATACTAGATTTAAAATAACAACTTTCTATTGGTTGGTGAACCTAAAGGTTCACCCTAGGGGGTGAACCCAAGAAAAAGTCTAAAATAAATGGGTTTTGGGTTTTAATTGTTAAAGCAAATGGCTCCTCCAACTAGATCACGGTCGTTACAAATATGTTTAACCCAAAAGAGTGATGAACCTCATCTTGGGAAATCTTCTAGAAATGTGAATAATCTGCTGCGTGAGGGGAATCTGCTGAGATGTAATTTTCTCATAATTCGGATTTTTTTTCTTCTTATCCTTCTTTCTTTTTTTTTTTTTTTTTTGAGCAAAATCCTTCTTTCTTTTATGAGCGTGATCTCCAGTGTATATAAGGTGCACTTTTTGGCATCGATATAAGGTGAATTTATAGTATAGATTTTTAATGCATTGACCTCCATTACGGTATGATTTTAATATATGTCAGCTCGAAGCATCCTCTTAATCGGAATGGGCCTAGATAATCATGCGTCTTAATGACGTTGGACCGAATTCTTGTACCGTTTTACACAAATGAAAAAGTGAGATACTTATGAGACTCTATGTCCCTAATTATTCATACATAAACTTGCAGTTCAGCCACAATTTGTCTCATCTTCTCTAAACAAAAGATTCTTATTTGCAAAACGAACTGAAATACAAGATTTTTGTTTTGCTACGAACTGAAATACAAGATTACTTCAAATTAGTCTCATGATATATCAATAGCACTAGAGATCCACTTAAGTTTTTTCTTCAGGTTCTGCTTCTTTTGTCTCAGCATCTTCAATCTCTCCATCCTCCTCCACTTTGGTATCCTCTTCCTTTGTCATCTTCTTGGTCTTCAGGAACTCAAGGAGACCTTTTAACGCAATATCAGCGACCTTGCTGGCCATAAGCTGCTGTGTGACTTCAGCCGGAGTTGCACGCACTTCAAGGACAAGCTTCTCAATGGGATCAAACAGGACGTGGTCATCAGTCTTAAGGTACATAGCCACAAGCTTCTTGAACACAAAGGGTGTGCAATTGTCCATGAGAATGTGAACGTCCATCCTTCCTGGCCTCAACAATGCCGGGTCGAGCTTCTCCTTGTGATTCGTTGTGAAAATTATGATCTTTTCTTCCCCGCAGCTCGACCAAAGTCCATCCACAAAATTCAGAAGACCGGACAACGATATCTGTCAAGAAAGAGAAGATTCATAAGGTAGAGAAAAAAAAAACAGAGGTTATAACAAAACAGAGGATGTTTTTGTCAACTTACACCAACTTCAAACTTCTTCTTGCGCTTTTGTGGCTCAGCACCATCTTCACCGCCATCATCTTCATTTTTCTTGGTCTGGCGTCTACGAGAAGCATCGGCTCCACAATCAATGTCTTCAATTAGAAGAATTGAGCGGTTCTTAGTGGAGGTGAGAATCTCACGCAACTCACCATCATCTCTAACGCTCTGTATCTGAAGATCATATATATGATACTTCATGTGATTTGCTATTGCAGCGACCATAGAGGATTTTCCGGTACCCGGAGGACCGTAAAGAAGATATCCACGTTTCCAGGCTCGTCCAACACTCTTGAAGAAGTCTTTTCCTTTAGAGAAAGCATCAAGATCTTCGATCAAGGTGTTCTTAAGTTGAGGCTCAACGGCCAGGGTCTCGAAAGTCGTGTGGTGCTCGAAAATGGCGGATTCCCATTTGGACCGGTCTTGGTTGTAAGTGTAAATCTTGAGATTCTCTCTATGGCTCGTTATCTTCTCTGCTGATTTCGCCAAGTACGTGAAGTAATCTGTCATTATCTTCTCACGAAACTCCTTCTTACATGTCAAGTGAAAGTACCTTAAACATCAAACAACCACAAAACCCAACACTGTAAGAACAAAAACGAATGAGAATAAAGTCAAAGAATATAAAAAAATAAAAAAATTAGCCTACCGTTTCTCTGGGAGATACTTCTTAGTCTCAACAGAGTGAAGAGTCCACTCAAGATGAATCCCTTCAAACTCATCTATGATTTTAGTATTCACAGGGATTCCAAGTTTTGGCTCAGCCGCTGGATTCTTGAGATTGCTCGAACCCACGAGGAGTTTGCCGGTGGAGAGTCCGGCGAGACGTGTCGGTAAGTAAACTTCAGCCGCACGGAAAGTCTGATTCTCGACAAACTCCCACCGTTGCTCGATCACGAACGTGAAATTCGACTGAAAGTAAGATGAGAAGAAGTCCATAGCTTTCAGAGCGACGTATTCTCGGATTCGCTTGGGAACAATCTCGTTGAGGATTGTACGAAAGAGCATCGTGATGGCGGAGAAAGATGTGTAGAGAGAGAAAATTGCAGATACAGAAGGAACTTGATTATAGAGGGTCACCATATTTTTTTTTTTTTGCTTTGAAAGAAGGTGAAGAGCTTTGGTAAAGTTTGAGAGACTTATGTGCATATTTATATAGAGTGGTGAACAAGAAAGTTTGCATTTTTCAACATTTAAATAAAAACAAAACTTCGGTTCACTCCCTGTGTTAAACTCTCAAATTCAGTTCAATTCTTAGCACCAATCAAAATGCCATATAAAATTAATAAAAAAAGGAAACAAAATTATAAAAAAAAAGGGAAAGATGTAAAAATAACGTCGACTAATTTTTTTAACCCCATCTTTTTCATCATCCACACAAAATATTGAAAGTTTTAGTTGTCAAATTAGTAAATCAAAAACACTAAACTTTAAATCATTGGATAGACCCTAAACACTAAACATTAAACCTTAAAACCCTTGGATAAATCATAAACTCTTGGATAAACTCTAAACCTTTGGAATATCTCTTTATCCAAGGGTTTAGTGTTTTGGGTTTAGGGTTTAGTGTTTTGGGTTTAGATTTAGGGTATAAGGACAGAAGATTGTAGATACTAATTTGACAAATAAAGTTTTCAATATTCTATGTGGATGATGAATAAGTTTTCAATATTATGTGTGGATGATGAAGAAGAAGTCAGGGATAGCGTTAAAAAAAATTAGTCGACATTTTTTTCAGCTCTTTTCCTTTTTTTTTTTAATTTTATTTCATTTTTAACTAATCCTACATAGCAGTTTGATTGGTGCTAAAACTAGAAGTGAATTTGAGAGTTCACCATAAGAGTTGAACCCAAGTCTTGTTCTTTAAATAAATAGAGTTTGTCGTTTTCATCATTTAATGAAAATATAATTTTTTTTTCTTTTTGTTTTTGAGAGAGCGTAGGAAACTTGGTGGAAAGTTCCGAGAGCAGCAGAGATAAGAAAGTGGAAGACGTCATTTACGTCAAGAGAAAAAGACAAGGCGAGTCACATCTCACTTTGGAAAAAATACGTACACAGACTATAAAACAAATTTAATTAAACGGATATATAAAAGAAGAGTCTAAAAGAATAGAAACCTCGAAAACAATGACTAAGCTCACGTGACCGGGTTAGAGGTGTGAAATATATTATGATTAAGTGATAAAAAAGTATATAGATATGTTTTTGGGAGGGCTTCCAAAACCTAATTTCTTAACTTTTACCAAATATAGTCTAACACCACGATGGTTTGTGGAGTCTGAACTGAAGATTACAAAATCTAATTGGATCGGATCGAATCGGTTATGACAAGGAAAATGTTTACAACATTTGTAAGTGCGACCACAATATATTCAACTTCAAGTGGTATTGTATATAGTGATTTAAGATTAGTTTTCCAACAAGATATACATTTTCAGTTTAAGCAGACCTATTTAGCCTAGGTGCATGCCGTGGCCTAATACTCGTAAACACTAGACAACAAAACAATTGGCATGCTTGAATATTTTAAAAAAGTTTGATATTGTATGTAAAATATGACACGCAAGGAAATAAGTGGAAGCTGACATATGAATTGACTTGTATGTACAGAAAAAGAGACTGGTCGGTCTATTTCAAAGAAAAGAAAAAGGGAAAAATAAATAAACAAGAAAGTACTTGTTGGCGAAGCTATAAAGATTCTGAGTGGAGGGTGGCAACTTGTTTGATTCTTGTTTCTCTATATTATTATTGAAAGACCAATGTTGGTCGTGGTGCCAGATGGAAAGAACAATAAGATGAAAAGTTTTAACTAGAAAAGCCATATATATCATCGTGTGAACATGAACCTAGTCAAAAATATATATAAGACTGGGCAATCGGGTGACCATTCGGGTTCGGGTCGGTTCCAATCGGGTTTCGGTTCTTCGAGTTTATGAAAATCAGCCCCATTTGGGTATTATAAAAGTTCAGTTCGGTCTCGGTTCGGGTTTTGTCGAGTTCGGTTCGGTTGTTGTAGCACATCCTAAACCCGGTTGAACCCATTTAAATTTCGGGTTCGGGTGTAAACCGGTTTCGGTTATCCAAACTACTCATAAAACCCAAGATACCTCAAATAACCCGAAAATATGAACATGTTACATGATGCTCCTTGACACACCTACAAAGTCTGTTGCTAAAGTATTATGAGTCTGTGTAACATTTGCAAACTCGTTAACAAGTAACTATCGTCGAGACTAAGCAACGTAAGTGTAAGTGGATAACCTGATTCACAATCCAAAACCTCAACACCTAACTTGTAAGAGACTAAGCATTGCACTAAAGCTGAAGAACATAAATTACATAACTATCTAAAAATGAGGACAAAGACTAGAACAAGCCGCAATGTAAGTTGCAACAATGAAAATAAAATTCAAAACAACTTTTATTAAACTTCAAAAGAAAGCAACTTGTTCATAATAAACCATAAAAGCAACTACTAAAACAGAAAAGACCTCTAACGAGATCAAAGTTGAAATAAAAACGAAAGGCAACACCAAAACAGAAAAAAGAAAACACTTCAAAAGTCTAGAGCAATCTTCAGTCTTCAATCCTCACACTCTCAAACTCTGAGGCGACAAACAAAACAATATGTAAGTCAGTAAGTGCATAAACAATGAAATGAAATGTTATGAGAAATTAAGATAAGTAAAACAGATCTTTTTCAAGCTTGTCTAGCTGCTCAACTTCAGCCAAAATCTGCTCATTTGTTTGAACTGTTTCAGAGAACTTAATATCAGCTTTGAGCCACTGCTCACTGCACATCAGAACCTCGATCAAGTAATGGGTTAAACAGCTCCGATATGGTTCCAAGATTCTGCCACTTGTGCTAAAAGCACTTTCTGAAGCAACTGATGAAACCTGCATCACAAGTAAATCCTCAAGTCAGATAAGAACTCTAAAACATATATAATGTTGTCACTAGCAACGAAAGCAGTAAGATATGATACCTGCATTGCAAGTAAGTCCCTCGCCATCTCTGCCAGCACAGGAAACTTGATGCTGTGGACCTTCCACCAACCGAGAATGTCAAACTCAAATCCCATCATAAGCTTCTGATTCTCGACGGGTTCCTTTAAGTACATATCCAGCTCATCCCTTGGCTCATTTCCTGAATCAGCAACAAGATTCTTGTACTCGGAGTCCATTCTCAAATACCCAAAGTCTTCAACAACCAACTTGAGCCTGTCCAAATGATCCTGACTCTCTCGAACAACTTGAGATTCAGTCTGCTTCGTCTGAGATGATTCAGTATTAGCCCCTTTGAACCGGCTAGCATACTCGTTGAACATGCTTGTAAGGAGATCAAGCACAGACTCACCCATTTCTTTGGCTTCTGTACTGTCTTTTCCATACAGTTTCTCAAAACAGAAGCTTGGGTAAGTCATCTTCTTCCTGGGATCGATCACTGCTGCAAGAATCAACATCCGGTTCACATTCTTCATACCATCCCAATACTTCAAGAACTTCTGCAGCATGTCTTCAGCTTTCAACTTCAAATCCGGGTCTAAGTTGCAAGCCAATGCATTGAGGTTCCTCTCAATTGTCACAATCTCACCATAGCACTTGTAGGAGTTCACCTTTGAGGAAGCTGAGACCACTAAAGTGCTATTATAAAAGATGACCAGGAACCTCTTAAGCTTCTCCACGGCATTCCAGTCAGTAAGACCAGGCGGTCCACACCTCTTAACGCCATTCTCCACTTCTAAAAAGTAGTCATTGTAGAGTCGATCCTCTGCTTCCATCTTATCAAACGCTACCCTAAACTGCAAGGCTCGTGATAACATGAGAAAGGTTGAATTCCATCTGGTCTTTACATCCATGGGGAGACTTCCTCTTGTCATCTTTCCACTGGTAACCCTTTGGTCAAAGGCGTTCAACCTGTTGGTAGAAGAACAAACATACTGGACTGCATTGCGGATTGCCAGCACATTATCGCCTAAATCACCTAGCCCCTCCCTAGCTATCAAGTTGATAATGTGTGCACAACACCTCATGTGAAGAAAATTACCATCTAAGACCAAAGCATCAGGTGCTACTGACCTAAACTGACTATGGAAACGCCTAAGAGCAGAGGTGTTTGCAGTGGCATTGTCTACCGTTATGCAAAACAGTTTCTCAATTCCCCAATCAGCTAAGCAGTCTAAGAGAACTTGGGAAATCGTTTGACCTTTATGATCCAAGACCAGTTTGAAACCAATGATGAGCTTCTTCAGCTTCCAAGTCGGGTCAACAAAATGTGCAGTTACAACCATGTAACTTGCACCTGCAATTTTTTTAAAAAGACAATGATATTAGTATAAATGAAAACAAAAGACAATGATATTAGTATAAATAAAAAAACGAGAGCAGAGGTGTTTCAGAAAAGAAATAATCTTACCAGTCACTTGAGACACCCAAATATCTGTAGTGAGAGAAACTCTTTGTTGGTTTGTGTACAACCATTTCTTCAATGCCTCCTTCTTCTTCAGGAACATCTCCACAATGTCCCTAGTAGCAGTTCGCCTTGAGTGTGGTTTGTAAAGATTGAGCTTCACGGAAAGAGAAACAAATTAGTTTCAGTTTTTGTTGTTAAAAAAAAATAGTTTCATAAATCAGAGGCAACTCAGCTAAGATTAATGGTTTACCTTATTGCAGAAATACTTCCATCCTGTACTGTCTACGAAAGACAGAGGCAACTCAGCTAAGATCAATAGCTCATTTGTAGCTTCTCTGACCACTTTCTCAGGTACCTTTGATGGCTTCAAACTCCCTTCATCATCAATGGAAGTTTGACTCTTTCCTTTGCTGATCAAGTGTGCCTGGTACTCTTTTCAGATGAGCAGGTGCTTCTGGAGATTGGAAGTTCCTGATTTTGTTGCACATGAAAACACCTTTTGGCAGTAGTGGCAAATGCACCTGTCACGACTCTGCTTTGTCCTGGTGTAATGGTTCCAGACATCAGATCGTGGCACCACAACTTTTTTCAACTTTTTTGCATCAGGACTTTCTTCAGAAGGTGTACATGTGACCTTCCTCTTTCCACACCTATCGGGTGTTTCAAAGTTCTCGTGTTCCACTCCACCTTGGTTGTCAGCTCCAGTGTTCTTTGATGACAATGGATCCATTTGCTAAGAAAATACAAAAAAAAAGTCAGATAAAACAAAACAAAACCGACAGAAGCAGCTAAGATCAATAACACATTTTAGAACCTTAAAAAAAACACAGAACATCAACATCATGAGAGAGACAACAAAATCATCAGACAGACATGAACAAAACGTCACTTTTTATAGGAAAATGAAACTAAAAACAACCTTAATTCAAGTGGACAAGAACAAACACATACGGGTTTGTATCAGACTCTCAGTTTCAGTAAAAAGATTCGTAGAAAAACATAACTACACACGAATTAAGAACCGATAGTTGTTCACAAAATAAACTAGCTAAACATCACTAAACATCATTCGTAGAACTCTATGAGTTAAGATCATATGAAACCGACAAACCCGACAAACCCGAATGACCCATAAACACTAGAAAATTTAGCAATTACACGATTGCAGAGAAGAGGAGGAAGAGTATCTCACCTCTTAAAGATTTCGTCGAAGGAGGAGGAGAGGAGTTTTCGTGTTTTGTACATTGATGAAGAGCACGACTTATATAAGAAAGTAGATCCTAGGGTTTGTGAATCGCAGAACCGATTGGAATAGAAATCGGAGAGGATATGTTTAGGAAAGAGTATCGTGATTTAGGGAAAACTCGATCTTTAGGAAGTTATGGTGAGATTCTCACAAAATCGTAACAAGATCAAAGGAAATTGGAAAGGGGGAAAATATGGAATCGTAGAGCTAGGGCACTTTATTATCGGGTATCCATTAACCCGATCGGGTTCGTGCTATTTACCCGACCCGACCCGTAACCCATTATACCAAAAATATCTGACCATTCGGTTATTTCACAAGATCCGAACCCGACCCATACCACTTTTATCGGACCAGGTTCGGTTCGGGTCATCGGATTCGGTTTAAATGCCCTGGCCTAAATATATATAGTGGGTTTCTTTCATTTATTAACATTGGCAAGTGTGATTCACTAAAAAGTAATTACATCTAACGAATTAACGATGATGCTATTTAGCTATTTAAACTGGTTTGTGGATCAGACATTGAAGAGGAAAAAAACCTATACTATTAAAGCATGTCACACTTTGATTTTTTTACTCTAATTACCTCCATCCGATGAGCTTTCCCTTTTATTTCACTAAGGGTATTTCGAAATTTCCGCGCTGTTTTCAATTAAACCATTTAATGGTTTAGCATTAAACCGTATTTTCCTAATTTTAATCCGGGCTATGATTATTTCTATGTTTGATGCTGCATCGTTTTAATGTACTAGAGGCGTAGTTCCACGCAAGCGCGGAGATCTTGAAAAATCATTTGCTGTTGTAGTTTTGAAATTGAAGTTTCTTGTATTGTTGATGAGGGGAAAACCATATCATGTGCTTTTGTAGGTGAAAAAGTTGAAGTGTAATATGAAATATGAGGAAAAGAGGGGAGTGAGTGATTGTGTGTGTAGAATGTATAAGTTTGTAGATATTTCCTCTTCAGCCTCTCACTAGTCGTCGAAAACCCTAATTCGTTTTCCGGCGCCGCTGCGTCCTCTAAGGCGGTCACCGGAGCCCCCTTTCTCTTCCTTCTCTCTTTCTCTTTCTCTTCCAGTTCATCTCTGTGATTTCTGTTTCTTCTCTGCGGTGGAGGAGGAAATCTCCCTGAAGTTCTCCGGTTCAGATCTAGAGATTTTGGGTCTCGATCTGGAGTTTCCATGGCGAAATCGGTGGGTTTGAGGATGGCTCGCTTCTCGTTGTGTCAGCTCCATGCTTGCACTGAGATCTCTGTCCGGTGAGTTTTGCTTTGCTGGGTCTTTCCTCGAGTTAACGGCGCGTGAGACGTCGGGCTATTCCGGTTCGAGTAGTCTTCCTCTCAGCGTGGCGCATGGCTGGGTTTGGAGACGTGCTCCTCCGGGATCTAGAGCTTCAGATCCTCGGCTCTCAAGTCACTCTCTACTGCTTTGGTGTCCCCCGATGGTCTTCGGTGGTGCATGTGGTGCTCCTGTGAGGGTAGGCTTCGTCTCTCTTGCGGTGGTTCCGGTGGCAATGCGTGGGTGTAGTTGACCCTCTGTTTTGCGGTTTGGGCTTGCTCTGGCGCTTGTAATGGGTTACTGCTCCTCAAAGTAGTGGAGGCTCGGCGGTGTGGCGCTCCTCGTCGTCCCCTCTTTCTCTTGCATGTACTTTTGTGGCTGTGTAACCGAGATGGCGTTGCTCGGTTCTGGTGGCGTGGGTAAGGTTCAAGTTTCGTTTCCGGCTTTCTAGCTTGTCAAGTGGGTACTACGTCGGAGGAGGTGTGCCCAACTGGTCTCCTTACTTTATATGGGCTTGGCGGTTAAACGGGTGTACACGGTCTTGGGAAGATGGGTTGAAGGCAGCAATCTTCAACTTCCTTCTCCGAACAACGGCATCGTCAGTTGCGGACCCTTCTCGTGCTGCCGGTTTGGTGTTTGTTGGATGAGCTAGACGGTCCGGGTTTGATTCTTTGTGCAGGTTGCGACTTGTGAATTTTCTGGAAGCTGTAGGAAGCCGTGTGCATCAAGGTTTGAGGGCGCCTTTCTCTCCGGTAGCTCGCGGCAACTGGTTGTTTCACTCTGTTTGCGCTTTGTCCTCTAGTCTTTCTCTGCCACGCTTTAGCCTAGGCCCTTGTCCGAGTGTCTTCTTCTTCATTTTGGCTATGTTTGTTCATTAGGTACCTTCTGTTAGTTTCAATTCTGCATCTCTGCTACTAGTTAATCTCAGTAATGTCTGTAAGAAATCAAAAACTTGGTATAAAATTTTAACATTTTACCAAAAAAAAAATGTATAAGTTTGTATATCCCATTAAACGTAAATGTATATGAACTCAACAGCCAGCAAGGAAACGCATATCTGTTCATGCATGTTGATTTCGTTATGGTTTTATCATGTAAATACATGTTCTGCATTTTTCCAACCCTAATAAATGTAATGTCAACCCTTTTAAACTATTAAATAATCGAAATAGTTCTCCTCTAATGAGGTAGATTAGTGTAAATGGCTTTCTAAAAAACCTGAAAATAAAGAAAAGAGTGCTAAATCTGAAATATGGTATACATAGTAATTTTAAAAATTGTAAACTGACGCAAGTAGAGTTGGGTTAATGGTTTGACAGCTTTGTAATATAACTGACGGGTGCGTTTGTGGCCACCCTCGTTGTCCGTAGCTCTGGATGTATCTGGGTCATCTAGTTGACCTTCATCCTTGTTGCTGGCAGAAGCATATGTTTGGCCAGTTTCCCCTTCAACAGATGGAGCTTCATTGGTGTTGAAAATCTGGAAAGCAGAGAACTTGTGTTAGTCTAACATGACTTTTATGATAAAGCTCATGAGAAATAACACCTCGGTGTTGATGTGGTTACTGAATCCAAAAATAGTGAAAGTACGGTGGTTTCGTGTGCAAAAGTTTGTTTTAATCTATGATCAATTTCATTCCTTTTTCTTATTCATCTTTTTATGCTATGGGACAGATTTGACTGAAATCGAAAGCATCAGCAACCATATAAAAAGCTATTCAAAACCATAAATTTGTCAATACTACAAACTTTATTAACAACAGTAAACACAGACAATATATCGAGAAACTATAACATCTGGAAAAGAAGTGGAGAATAGATAATGATGCAACTCGCCTAAGATCATATTAGTTCATGCTCATCCTACTCATAGAACAAGAAGGAACAGAGTCTTGATGGAAACTGTGGAAGAAAAAACTCACCAGATTGTTCCATGTAATGCCATGAGAAGTCTCATATGGTAATCTTTTATTGTCGCTGAGCGCATCCGGAAGAACATCTTTCTCTCCAAGTGTCTCTTTGTACTCTGCAAATGCAATGAGTTTCACCAATCATATCAATCTAAGGTAACAGATTCCAAGTTCAAAACAGAGAAGATAGCTAATGGCTTACCGTTCCCAATGGCCAATGACCATGATCTCTTTGGTGTATTTCAAAACTTTTCTTAATCCATCAGCACACACTGGATATTTGGCAGTAGCCGGTTGAAACATCATAAAATACATGAGAAAGAGTCTGCAGAAAAATTTCAAAAGCTAGTAAAACTAAGATAAATAATACCTGATAATCAATCTTCACCAGCCTAAAATGAAATCCATAGCTCTCTTCATTATATCCTCTGAGCTGAACTTCTTCTCGTAAGGCTCAAACCACATTGGACTCTGGGCTATACTATACCAATCTTCCCGTCTTTGCACTGTTTTGATATGAATCCACACATTAGACAAATATAAACTTTAATGTATTTTAGTTTTTAAAGAGATATCACCTTTGCACATTTCCTGAACTCTTCCACAGCTTCAGCATGAGATAAAAACAAGTTTTGACATACTGTGTAGACTTCACGCATCTCATTGACATATTTGGAACATCTTCCAGGTGCTTTCTCTCCAGTGTCTTATCCACCAAGGCTAAACTCATAGGGCTCGTTTATGGTAATTGGTAACCTAATGCTTCGCTCTATCGCCATATTCATTGAAAGCAACTTTTGCAAACTCCATGAAGTCCTCATTGTCAATTTCATAAAATGAGTATACAGATCAATGATCAGTGAATCGGGCAACATAAAACCTAAGATCTGGATGCTTATAGGTATAAGATATGGTCAATCAAAAGAAAAAAATGATACGATGCTTCTTGATGCAATACCTTCACATCAAGGAGTAGTGTAGAAACTATGTATATATAAGGAAAGATTAGTTAATACTTAACCCTCTTGTACTCTATATATATTGTAATCTCTTATTCTAATAACATCAATTCATTCCCTAATCTATATGGTATCAGAGCCCCATCGATACCTAACCTAAAAATATTTTTTTCCCAGCCGCCGGCTCTTATTTTTTTTCAAGCGACGATCATGTCTGCTACTCCAACATCTGCCACTGAAACTGTATTGGTCCCAACTCAAAGGACATCTCTTCTGAATGTCAATATGAGCAATGTCACTAAGCTTACTTCATCCAACTTTCTCATGTGGAGCCGTCAAGTCCACGCCCTTCTTGATGGGTATGATCTGGCTGGATTTATTGATGGATCTGCCGTCATCCCTACCCCTACGATTACGACCGACGGTGTGATCTCGACGAACCCGGAGTTTACCCTGTGGAAGAGACAGGACAAACTCATATACAGCTCTTTGCTTGGCGCTATTACCGTCCAGATTCAACCCATCCTCTCTACGACTACGACTTCTGCGCAGATATGGGAGATGCTATCTGCAACTTACGCGAAGCCTAGCCGTGCTCACGTTCAACAGGTGCGTCAACAAATCAAGGCATGGACTAAGGGCACCATGTCTATCGACGCCTACCTTCAGGGATTCATGACGAGGTTTGATCAGTTAGCCTTGCTTGGCAAGGCAATTGATCTCGAAGATCAGATTGACTATGTTCTCGCCGGCCTCTCGGAGGAGTACAAGCAAGTTGTGGATCAGATTGAGAGTCGTGACACTACTCCCTCTCTCACCGAGATCCATGAAAAACTTCTGAACTTTGAGGTGAAGCTTCAAGCTAAGCAACCTGCACCAACGGTTCTGCCTATTACGGCAAATGCGGTCAACTACGGTGGTTCTTCCAACAACTCTGGCGGTCGCAATACCTATCAAGGACAGCCGCGCAACAACAACAAGCACCAACAGACGTGACAGCAGGCTCAGTTCACGCCACGCCCTGATCAAGCTGGCAGAGGATACAAAGGTCGTTGCCAAATTTGTGGAGTCCATGGTCATAGTGCCCGACGTTGCTATCAGCTACAGAACCAGCAGAGCTCCAACAATCAGCGCCCCTTCTCTCCAGCTCCGAACCCGTGGCAGTCTCAACCTCGTGCTAACATGGCGACGGCATCGGCGTATAACCCCAACAACTGGATCCTTGATAGCGGGGCTACTCACCATCTCACTACGGATTTGAGCAACTTGGCTCTCCATCAGCCTTCTACTGGTGGTGAAGAAGTGACAATTGCAGACGGTTCCGGCCTCTCGATCTCGCATACTGGTTCCTCTTCCCTTCATACCCCTTCTCGAACCTTTACTTTAAATGATATCCTTTATGTCCCTGATTTACATAAGAACCTTATCTCGGTTTATCGATTGTGAAATTCTAATAACGTTTCCGTTGAATTCTTTTCTGCCCACTTTCAGGTGAAGGATCTCAGCTCGGGGGACCGATTACTCCAAGGCAGAACTAGAGGCGAACTGTACGAGTGGCATGTCACCTCTTCCAATACCATCTCTTTGTTCGCAGCCCCCACTCCAAAAACGTCTCTCTCCTCATGGCATTCCCGTTTGGGACATCCATCGTCTCCTATTTTACAATCTGTTGTTTCTGCTTTTTCATTACCGCTTTCATCTTCTCAAAAACAAACTCCTTGTTCTCATTGTTTCATCAATAAAAGTCATAAACTTCCTTTTTATTCAAACACAATCACCTCAAAACAGCCTCTTGAATACTTATACAGTGATGTTTGGACCTCTCCTATCCTCTCTATTGACCAATTCAAATACTACCTTATTTTTTTTGATCATTTTACCCGATACACCTGGTTCTATCCCCTTAAACAAAAATCCCAAGTCAAAGAAACTTTTATTGCTTTCAAGGCATTGGTTGAGAATCACTTTGGCAACAAGATACGCACACTCTATTCTGATAATGGCGGAGAGTTGATTGCCTTGCGCTCTATCCTCTCATCTCACGGCATCTCTCATCTTACATCACCACCACATACGCCCGAACACAACGGGATGGCAGAGCGCAAGCGCTGGCACATGGTGGAAACCGGCTTAACTTTACTTCACCAAGCCGCTCTACCGCCATCGTATTGGACATACTCCTTTGCTACAGCCGTATATCTCATCAACCGCCTCCCATCTCCTATCATCGGCAACATCTCTCCTTATCAGAAGCTGTTCGACAAGCCACCAAACTATATTAAGCTTCGAGTGTTTGGTTGTCTATGCTTTCCTTGGTTGCGTCCATATACTCAACATAAGCTTGACAACCGCTCCTTGCCGTGTATCTTTCTTGGGTACTCAATTACTCAGAGTGCCTATCTCTGCTTACATCTTGAGACGGGAAGGATTTACACATCTCGCCATGTGCAGTTTGTGGAGACAACATTTCCCTATGGATCGCCAAAGCAACCACCCACCAACGATGAACCAGTTTCCACACCCTATACACCACCGATAAAAGTCCCTGTTCCACAGCCACCACTCGTACATGCTTCGCCTCAGCCTTCCCCGAGCCAGGATTCTCACCAGTCGCAAAATGCGACGCCTTCACCGGCGAACTCTGTTTCTAAAGAACAGGTTAATACTAATGGGTCAGAAATTAATTCAACTGATATGTTATCTAGTTCTGCGCAGGTACAACCGGAGAACTCTCCTCCTCCTCCTCATTTGCCATCACCAACTACCCAACCACCGTCCCCACCAATATCTGCACAACCATCTTCTTCCTCTTCAAACCCAACGGAACCATCACCATCTCCTCTACCAGTTACTAATAACCATCCTATGCAAACCCGAGCCAAAAATAAAATTACAAAGCCCTCTCAAAAGCTTACCCTCTTAGCCACACCCACTTCCACCAAACCCACCATACCAACAACCCTGGCCCAGGCTATGCGAGATCCGAGGTGGCGTGGTTCTATGGGAGATGAATACAATGCTCAAATACGTAACCACACGTTTGAGTTGGTTCCGCCTCACCCATCGCAAAATGTTATTGCGACCAAATGGATTCATACTATTAAATATTTACCTAATGGTCAGCTTGACAGGTACAAATCCAGATGGGTTGCTCGCGGTGATGTTCAAGAATATGGGATTGATTATGCGGAGACGTTCAGTCCGGTAGTCAAATCCATCACGATTCGTCTCGTCTTGCAGTTAGCCGTCACTTGCTCTTGGAAAATCAAGCAGCTAGACGTCAACAATGCTTTCTTACAAGGAACACTAACTGATGAAGTTTATGTTTCTCAACCTCCCGGGTTTGTTGATTAAGATCACCCGCATCATGTATGTCGTCTCAAGAAAGCGTTGTACGGCCTTAACCAAGCTCCTCGGGCATGGTACCAGGAATTAAAGAATTTCCTCACTCAGATGGGGTGCCACAATTCTCTTGCTGATACATCTGTTTTCATCTACGTCAATGGTGCTAATATCGTCTATATTTTGGTATATGTGGACGATATAATACTTACATGAAGCAGTGGTACTCTACTTGATGGTGTCATTCGAGTACTATCAGCTCGGTTCTCACTAAAGGATCCCACCGACTTACGCTACTTTCTGGGTATTAAGGCTACTCGTACGCCACACGGTCTCCATTTGATGCAACGCAAATATATACATGATCTTTTGGCGAAGACAAAGATGTTGGAAGCTAAAACTGTCTTCACACCCATGGCGACCTCACCCAAACTTCGTCTACTATCTGGAACTCCTCTCGATGATCATCGTGAATACAGAATGGTAGTTGGAAGCCTTCAGTATCTCGCGTTCACCAGACCAGACATCGCTTACAGTGTCAACAGGTTGTCTCAGTTTATGCATCGCCCGACTGACGATCATTGGCAAGCTGCCAAGAGAGTGTTACGTTATCTTGCTGGAACAGAGTCACACGGTATCTTTCTCTCCACTCGATTACCTATCACACTTCACGCCTTCTCCAACGCCGATTGGGCTGGTGATGTTGACGACTTTGTATCTACAAATGCGTACATTCTCTACCTTGGCACCACACCAGTCGCTTGGACATCGAAGAAGCAGACAGGAGTTGCACGATCTTCCACTGAAGCTGAATACCGTTCAGTCGCTAACACCGCTGTGGAGCTAAGCTGGGTATGCTCACTTTTGACTGAACTCGGCGTCACTCTTCCATCGAAACCTGTCATCTATTGTGACAATGTGGGCGCCACTTACCTGAGTGCAAATCCGGTCTTTCACTCTCGTATGAAACACTTGGCATTAGATTTTCATTTCGTACGGCAAAATGTTCAATCCGGTGCTCTTCGAGTTGCTCATGTCTCAACAAGAGATCAGTTGGCGGATGCACTCACCAAGCCGTTATCTCGCGCTCGCTACAACGAACTGATACCCAAGATTGGAGTCACCAAGGCTCCTCCATCTTGAGGGGGTGTGTAGAGACTATGTATATATAAGGAAAGATTAGTTAACACTTAACCCTCTTGTACTCTATATATATTGTAATCTCTTATTCTAATAACATCAATTCATTCCCTAATCTATAGTAGGGTGATTCCCATGAATTCAGCTTGCTTCTTCATGATGTTCGAATCCCAAAAACGGAGAAGCCGACAAACAATGAACTGGGACGATCTACAGAGACAGAGAGCGGACGATCTACAAACAATGAACTGGAACTCGTAAGGTCTCATTTAACTCTCTACCCTCTCCAATTTATATGTTTGACGTAAAGGAAACTGAGAGGTCGTCATAGACTTTGAGTTAAATGAGACAGGAAGATTAAGAGTTTGGAGAAGAAACGTTTGGTGTTTGCAAGAGAAAGAGTCGATGAACGATAAGAAAGAAAACCCTAAAGGGTCGACGAAGGATAATAAATACAAAACGCTGAGTTTAATAACATAACCGAACATTTTATTTCCAACCGGAATCATACCACCTAATTAAAAACGAAAACACAATGTCCTAACCAAAACCGAGTGGAGCCCCACATTCATTAAAAAAATGCTGATGTGGACACTCTCAGAAGAGAGGAAAGTGTCTCATTATATATACTAGTGGTTTTCCGGCGCTATGCGCCGATTTTTCCAATATCAATATAGTTTTGTCGTGATTTTATTATTCGGAACAGTTTTCAATATTATTGTAAAAAAATAAAATATATATCGATGATATAAAGATCTATCAATTTATTGATCATATTGTAATATTTGCATAGTTTATTTTGAAGTTATTATAAAATTAATTTAAGTTTAAATATATGCATGACACTTTAAATATAAATATATGCATGAAAATCTAAAGTTTAAACCTACACATGACAATTTGAAAGTGTAATAGTCGAATTGTTTTCTGTTTGATTGAAAATGATTAATTTTAATTATGTGTAAGATTAATTTAAAACTATAGACTTCATTTTTTATTTAGCTTATTTTGCATCATCATTTGTAATTAGATAAACTCTTCTTTTTTTTCATTTTTCATTCTTATCAGTTTTTATTTTAGCCACAACTATTCTTTTGTATCCTCTTGTTTTTAATATCATAGTTTGTTTACAGCATATTAGTAACATATTAGCCTTACTTGATTACAAAATTTGTTGTGACATAGATAGATGTTCCTAAGCATGGAACAAACTATAATACATCTTGTTGTGAATATAAGCAACAAATATCAAATATTGTTCTTTTAAATTAATACGTTTTTCTACTTTTGGTTTGTTAATATTAACTTTAAAAACTTATTTCACTATTGTTGATGTATATACAGATCATCCAATCAGTTTTTTTTTAATGGCCTTCATATCATCCAATCAGTTAATTACTTTTTATTCATCACAATATGACTTGCCTCTGTTCCAAAAGGAAAACATTTGTTCTAAAAACTGATTAATATGTGTGTGGTGCTGGGTGTAATGATCATTTTTTCAATGAACACCAACACACATGCCACATTTTAGTTTTTAATTCATTATAACTTTGCATATATCTAGATATTTTTTCTATCAAAGACCGATAAAATCCAATATGAAATCTACTTCAAAACTAAAATAAATATAAAAAGAGAAAATTGATAAATACCCTATTTATTATTTAAATTTTCAACTTTTTTTTGTTTTAAAACTACCTTTTTATTATGTATAATTGGTAAGAAATTTTAGTCCTAATTTGAATTACATTTAAAACTATTAAGAAATAAAATTTAAATTCAAGATTACTATTTTTTATTTGAAATTGATATACATTTGAGATAAATACATATTAGTAGTTTAAAAACAATTGGATTAAATTTTCTGAAGTATCATAAGAGTTTCTTTAACATTTTCAGATTAGAAAACTCTAAAAGATAATTTACACAGGAACATTGTTATCGTAATTATTTTCTTTATTCATACAATCTTTTTAACGTTTTCCAATACATGAATAATAATCATTAAATTAAATTTTGTTATAAGTTCAGACAAAATTCGGTTTCCACAGCTAAGCAAAACACTGAAGCGAAATGAAAATAAGATTGAACATTCAAAATCCAATTAACCTGAAGAAACAGACACATATATTTTCAAATACATTTTTTTGTTGAGCTAATACTTGTTGGAATTGAAAAGTTCCCATGTCTGTACACCCGAAGCACTTCTCTCCGGGTTAAATTTCAATCCTCCAACAATATAAACTGTTACATAACCAAAATAAATGAATAAAGAGAGAGAGAGTGAATCATTCACTCATAAACCTCCAACATGAAACATGTAGATAAAGCTTAGGTACTTGGATGTGCAGAATGGTGTCACGGCTGTAAATGGCTTTTACTGTGAGGGTATTGTCTGGGTAATGTTTTGTGGTGAATGATGTGAATGATATTTAGTGTCAAACACTTACAACTGTGAGACAGCAGCTGCAACTCCATGACTCTATCAGGTCCAAATCATTCACATAGCTTGAAAAGGCTTGCATAGGAGGTGTAGTAGACCCACATTTCTCTTGTTCTGTCGCTTCCTCTCCTTCCCCATATACCTCTCTGCTTCAGCCGTCGAACAACAATCTGCCACTTAAGCTTCATGCTCCACCCAATCCAATATCCTGTCACATCCAAACAACCAAACATATAGATAGTAGCAATGTCTTTACCATGAAATATTTGAGCTGGTTGACCATGTAGTACATGCCCACAACACTTCAGAGTAGCTCATCATGGTCTTTTTTTGAATGAAAATGCATGAGACCAAAGAATTACTAATTTTCTAGTGCAACATCTGTGTGCAAACACCATACAAAAGTAAGATCATTTAGTCACAAGCAAGCAAGAAGGAAGTTTCTTACTTGAGCTTGAAAAACGTATCCAGACTCACTAATATGAATATCAAAAAGGTTTTGGTTTTGACAAAATGATGGAAAGACACAAATATGTTAATCAAAATCCATATACCAATCAAAAGCTTTAAAAAACTAAGCACACAATAAAGAAGAGCTTATCCAGAAAAAGATGAAAACGTTGGGGCTTTTTACAAAATATAACTAATAACTGATAATTGATATTCAAACCCATCGAAGAGCTGATACTGATAATGATACTATCCAAACCCGTTGAATTAACTTAAAAATATCACACTCACACGATGTAAGAGCTGAAAAGTTGGAATCTTTAAAGAGTGGATATAATAACTTACAAAAAGACGGTCAGCGAGAATAGAAGGCTTGGTTAATACGAACATAGGGGCTTCAGACCGAAGCTTGTCCGTAATTGCCTGATCAAAGAGAAACAGTAGTTCACCTTCTGGCTTTGCTTTCCTTAGCTCCATTTATGTCGAATCAAGAAAAGAAAAGATCAAAAGAAATATTATGATTCAAGAGAATATGGAATTTGATAGGAGGTTACCTTCTCCTGCGTTCCACCTCTGAATTTGGCAGGTTTAGAGGAACTTTTTCTTTCTTTGGTGACTGAAATCAGCAAGAGAAACCATTACCAAATCATCAGAGAAAAATATAAGATTGAAAAAACTGGACAGAGTAACAAAAGACTACTGCATACGGAAAAAGTATTCAAAAACTTGAAAAAAAGAACAACCAGAAACTGTACAGCTCTTTGTCGACCCGTACATATAATGTTTTCATACATAGTTTTTGTCTTTCTTTTCTAGTTAGAGCAACATTAGCAGTAAGAAAACTCCTTGGGTTCTAAAGAATATCAATATTATACTGAATCTCATAACGCTGTCACCGTTAGAATCAACATCCGACATAATTTCAGCCAACTCATGATAAGTAAAACGATGTCCCATTGTAGCCATTGACCCAGCAAGTTCCGCCGCGGTGATTTGACAATCGCCATACCGAAAATCTCCATGACCATTTATGACTGCAAGTCTGCAATGTTTAGCCATCTAATTTTAAATGAAAAGCCACGCAAATTGGAAGACTCTTTGAATCAAACAGAAAACTGTGTGGTGTAAATTCTGTCTTTTTAAACTCAAACCTGAGACTGAAGTTTCAACGGAAGGGAAGAATAAAAGATTCAGAAGAGCAGGCCCTACCTTTTCGGATGAAGATTAGTTGAAGTCTAATTAGCATCCGGTTCTGGGAGGATATGGGACCAGGTCACCGAAAAAAATGGTGGGAGGGATTGCTGCGATGATGAGTTAAGAGACTTTAAGAGTCACACCAATATGAGTATATGTGGTGGAAGAGTGATGAATATATATGGCAGCCGTGAAAATCTGGAGCATCGTATACATAGTGGAGGAATACGTGAAGAGTGAATCGTCATCCAGAGGTTACAGACAATTAGGAATGCAAATCATTGATTGATCAGGAAGGATCAAAGTACCGCTAAAACTCTGAAATTGGAAAATACAGAAGTGGAAGAGTTAGCCGGAAAAGTTTGTCGACAGAGTGGGGTTGGATTGAATTATTATTTAAATAAAGCCCACAGAAAAATGCCCATTATAACTCAATTTAATTGACGTGGCAGAAAAACAATCTTTGATTGGCTTGAATTTTTAATCAAACGTGGACACTCTAAAGGAGCTTGGTATTCTCTTTTTAGTAGTGTGATAGATGATTTAATGTAATTTTCTTATCAATATTTTTGCGATATTTTAGAAAATAGTGTATACCGAAATATCTATATGCATTAAATATATTTTAGATCTTTATATATATGAAAGATAAATGTTCTACATCGAAACTTTGTGACCTCATCAACAAAAATGATTACTATAAATATATCATTCTCTTTTGCTTAAGTAAAATCAAACGGGTCGAAGTAAAATCAAAGCCTATCTTTTTGATTGGGTTTAAAATAAAAATTTCATTATTATTCGACCATTAATCAGTAAAAAATGTTTAGTTATGTTAAATTGACCGTTTAAATCTTTGTTGATTCATTATGTCGAGTAGCAGAAAACGCGGTGGGTGACCTCCTTTAGCGTTTTGTTTTGCTGCAAAGCCGGTATATCGGCCAATTTTTTTAAGTTCAAATAGGAGAATATTGTAACCATGTAAAAAATATGAGCAACTCCTAAAACGTTAAATTCCAAATGCTTTTCTGCATTTTGAATTAAATTTGAATAATATATAAAAACATAAAATTACAAATGTTTGACAAATTTTATTAATATACAAGGCATGATTCTTTTCTAATAATAAATTTCTAACAATATATTTATTTTAGGAAAAATTACAACAAAATAGGATTATTCTCCGCATAATAAATCAATATACTATAATCAAATCTTTCAAACATATATCTTCTCATATCAAAAATATTATAAGTGGTGTATTCAACTAAGAGTTTTAGGTGATTTGTATTAAAATGACAAATTCACTGTTATTCAAACATGAATTTTAAAAACCCATTTAAAATCCATTGTTTGTTACTGAACTTAACATTTTGTAGAGTACTCTAAAATCCACTGTTATTGAAAATATTTTACGTTGTGGAGTTTTAAAGTTTTCAGGTGATTTTAGGATGTTTGGGTGGAGTTTCTTAGTTAGAAAAAATAAAACTTAAATCCCATCATTTTTAGGTGATATACTAAAGTAGTTTAACAAAAATCACCTAAACCTCTACAACTTATAAAAATCATCTAAAACTTCATCAAAAATCAAATCACCTCAAATATTATATTGATACAACCTCCTTAACTAAAAAGATTATCTATCTTATTAGAACAGAAGTACACATATAGAATACCCCTTAATTTTGGGTTGACTGCCTAAAACCCCCTGTAAACTTACAAACCCTATCTATTCCCCCCTCTATTACCAACCTCTTGACTAAACCACCCAAACATATAAAATCTCTTCATATCTCCCCCTAATGTTTTGTGCTCTGCCCAGATCCCCCTCACTAATCTGAAACCGAAATCGAGAATTAAAAGATATAAAATCGCGTTTTAGAAACAGTGATTGCCCAGTTAAATAAAACATGAGCCGACATTAAAAACATAACCCGACCCGACCGAGATTTCTTGACTGTGACAAAAAAAAGTTCATTTTTTCTTGAAAAAGAGAGAGACAAGTTTCTTCTTTCTTTTTTTTTTTTTTTTTTTTTTTTTTTTAATATATATATATATATATATTTATCAATCCCGAAAGGGGGTCAAAGTCGAATACAAACCGGACTCGAACAAAACGATCTAGATCAATATGTTTACAACTCTAGTTTCGCATCACCACCTATCCGGCGCGTTCTGCTAGAATGCTTAATAATCACTAGATTACCTATCACCGTTCTCTTCTATTGACGTTAACCCCGGGGAGGTGGGTTTTACCTTGTTGCCTTGGATGCCGGAGTCCCCAAGACGTCGCCCGAAGTAGCTGGTAATTGGTGATCTTGCCAAGTCTGTATTCTTCTTTGTCGTTGAAGCACCAGACCCCAAAGGAGATAGGGGGCGAGAAACAGCATACCTGAGAGCTGTCGAGACCCCACTGCACTGTCACCTTTGACGTCAAAGTCGGGTTTGATCTTGAACGCTACACATTGCCTTGAAAAGCCTCATGAACCTGCACAGAACCAGCCAGAAACACTACTAATAGGATCAAGCAATCCACATCAGTATCGGGATATGTCCCTGGCCAATCAGGACACTGATACGAGTAATGAACAACCGAGACTCGCAACACCAATTGTCGCCTTTGAGAACCAAAGGACGAATGTCTGTGACATGCTAGATACATCCTCTGGTGTCAACAGAGAAAGACACATGAAACCAATGGGACCAAAACTTTTGAGATGAGACCGTCGCCACACCTCAGAAGGTCCAAAGCAAAGTCAAGAACCAGAGATCCGAAGCTAGAAGGAGCCCCGAGAACACATCAACCGGCCATAGACGACCGGATTCCGAGCTAAAGGAACATCCTCACGAATCGAGACCGAACTGAGCACCACTACCGACTGCATACTGCAGTTCGCGATTCGCCTCTGTAGAAACACAAAGAGCTAGCTTGGTTCACCGTAATGGGACGAGCCTCCACGACGCCGCAGAAGACCACGAAAACCACCCGGCTAAGACCGATAACCACCGCCGTGAGACCCGCGAAACACCACAAGCCAAGACGAGAAGCCAACCTTCTCTCCAATCCTCGAGCATCAAGACAAACGGTGAGAGATCTAAAAATTGAAACACGATCTACTCACCAACCCAGAAAAGCCGACTTCCCCAACAAACCCGAGCCACCCACCGTGCGCTGACACCAGCGAAGGTCGAAATCACCGTCGGAGCCGCCTCTCCTCGCGAGCGGAAGACAGAGCCGTAGATGTACGCCAAACCAGAGCCAATCACAAGACGATGGGTAAACGAGGGCTAAGAAGAAGCAAAGAGCAAATAGAGGTAGGGAGAAGGGGAGCTCCGGCGCCGGCACGCGTTCTCACGCGCCGCCGGACGCCGGTGCTAAGCTTCAATACGGTTTTGAGTTACAGAGGATGAGGAGAGAGGAGAGGATGAAGAGAGAGGTCACACGTTCGAAAACTGATTTGATATATTTTAAGTTTCTTCTTTCTTCTTCACGACACAAAGGGACCCGACACAGAAACAAAGTTAAGCTAGAAGAACTGAAGAAGACAAGGGACGTGTGAAGTAATTCTTCTTTAGGTACCAACGATGAAGAGAGAAAAAAAAAAAACATCTCTCTTTCAAACCTTGTTATGTTCGCATAATCATCACATAGTTGTTTAAAAAAGAGATTTTTCTTTAGGTATATTTTTCTCTTAATTATAATTTGACCGATTCTGTTTTCTCTATTTCATATTATTACTCTGTAATAAAAGGTTTCAACTTTGGTCTCATCTCTCAAGCGAAATTGCTCGATTCTCGAGCTCCGGCTGGTCTGATCTTAGAGGAATCAATCTAGAGGAAGCTCTGTTTTTGTTTCCAGATCACAAAAAGATGGCGGAGAGGGTGGAAACATCTGTTCCAGAAGGTGAAAACATGATTGAAGAAAGAGAGGTAGGAGCTATGTGGGAGCTAGAGCAGAAGCTTGATCAACCCATGGACGAAGAAGCTACTAAGATCAACACATGTACAGAGAAAATGTCAATACTTTCACATATATAGACTTCGAGAAATGAAGGAAGTTTTAGTTTTTCTTAAATCAATTTTTATCTTTTTTAATCAGGGCTTATCGATGTTGATGCTAATGAGGGACATCTCTGCCATGCTTGTTGGGTCATCTCTTTGTGTCTCAGTTTCTTCCATGGTCCCCGTCTCTCTCTCTCCCTCCTCTGTCTCCTCTGATCTCGTTTCTCTCTCTGTCTCCTCTGATCTCGTTTCTCTCTCTGTCTCTGTTTCTTTCGTCTTTGCCCTGAAGAAGAGAGACGAACCCTTATTCTAATTCACAGCCAAATCGATTTCAAGTTTCCAAGTTGAGTCGGGTCGTTATTTAATGTCAGGTAGGGTATGTTTTATTTAACTGGGCAATCACTGTTTCTAAAACGCGATTTTATAACTTTTTAATCTCGATTTCGGTTTTAGATTAGTGAGGGGGATCTGGGCAGAGCACAAAACATTAGGGGGAGATATGAAGAGATTTTATATGTTTGGGTGGTTTAGTCAAGAGGTTGGTAATAGAGGGGGAAAAGATAGGGTCTGTAAGTTTACAGGGGGTTTTAGGCAGTCAACCCCTTAATTTTCAGTGTTATTTACAATTACATACCACTGAGAATTAAATTGAATTTCCTATTTTAATGCTTGTCTTTTTTAGTTATATTAATGTGTTTCTTTTTCTTTCCTATTTTAATGCTTGTCTTTTTCAGTTAAATTAATGTTTTTTACTTTCCTATTTTAATGTTTGTCTTTTTAGTTAGATTAATATATTTTGTTTTTTATTCTTCAACAATTTATAATATTTTAAAGTTTTTTTTGTCAACTTAAAGTTGTCTAAACTATTTGAAAATATAAAAATAGTCAAAAGTAAACATATAAAGTAGATAAACAATAATCAAACACCAAAAATATTTAAAATATATATTTATTCTCCATCCAAATATTGAAGTTCAACCTGTTTTTAATTTTTAATTTAGGTATTTTGGCTTACATTACTCAAATTTATATGTTTTGAGAAATTTAAAATATATATAAATTTTGAAAATTTTAAAATAATTCAAACGGGTTATCCATATTCGAACCAAACCCGCAAATACCCGAATCAAACCGAAACTAAAATTTATAAATATTTGAATGTTGCTGAAATCTTTAAACTCGGGAATCTCAAACCCAAATAGATTTTAACCGAATCAGTGGGTATCCAAATACACATCCCTAACATAGTCAATATAAAACGATCAAGTATTACAAATACATTATTTAGTATATATAAATAAAAACTAAAAATTAATATATGTGCGGTCGCACGGGTCAAGATCTAGTAGATCTTAATTTGACAATCAAGATAATTTGAATACCTGATATATTCTCCTATATTAATTGTTTCCACGAAATAAATTAGAGTAATTGCGGTAGATTATCAAGTTTAACAAGAATAAAATCATGTATGGTAACAACTAGATTTAGAAAAAAACTAACATAATGCCGTGGGTAAAGGGCAAATCAAACACATGGTTTCATATAAATAAATGTCTTATCCCATAGCTTTTCTACAATTAAAGTCGACCTACGTAAATAATAATATATATTTTAATTTACATAATTACTAATTAAGATATAATATATTTGAACTTCTCTAGTGTTTACTTTAGTACATTCAAGATATAACTTGAACGACACACTATAAATTAAGGACAAGACTTAGGTTCACCCCCTATAACCAATCAAAGTGCCATGTAGATAATTAAATAAAAAAATATTACATTATTTAATAATACTTAAAAAAATAACGTCAATTTTAATGATGTTAACTAAACTTTAAACCATAAATCTTAAATTCTTAACCAAAACTTATACCCTAAATCCAAATCTTATATCCTAAACTCAAACCATATATCCAAAACCTTAATTCTAAACCAAAAATCCAAACCCTGTATCCTAAAACCCATCATATATCCTGTACCCAAAACCAAAATCCTATACCCTAAACCCAAACCATATACCCTAAACCCAAATCTAATACCCTAAACTCAAACCTGTAAACTCTAAATCCAAATCCTTAAGTTCAGGGTTTGGGTTTAAGGTCTAGAATTTAAGTTTAAAATATACAGTTTGAGTTTAGGATATAGGATTTGAGTTTAGAGTATAAGATATACAATGGATTTAGGGTATAGGATTTAGGATTTATGGTTTAGAATTTAAGTTTAGGGTATATGATTTGGGTTTAGGGTATAAAATTTGGGTTTAAGGTATATATTTGGGTTTAGGGTATATATTTGGGTTTAGAATTTAAGATTTAGGGTTTAGGGTTTAGTTAGCGTCATTAAAATTGACGTTATTTTTCTTTTTAACTATTTTTAATAATTTAATATTTTTATTTAATTATCTACATGACATTTTGATTGGTTTTAATGGGAGATGTGAATTTAAAGGTTCACCTTAGAAAAAATATGTGATTTTTAAGTCTTTATGTCTTTTCATTTATTCTAATAGACATTTTGTGATTATATTTAACTTGGGCAAAAATATGTATTTATTTGAAGAAAAAATTATTCTCACATACACTTAATGTCTTTTCATTTATTCTAACATACACTTTGTGCTTGTCACACTTTTTGTGTGGTGAATGACGAATATACCCCTCAACCATCTCTCTTTCTCATTCTTTTATCTGCATAAAGA
Source organism: Raphanus sativus (assembly GCF_000801105.2). Classification (NCBI taxonomy): domain Eukaryota; kingdom Viridiplantae; phylum Streptophyta; class Magnoliopsida; order Brassicales; family Brassicaceae; genus Raphanus; species Raphanus sativus. The sequence continues at coordinate 18,943,517 of NC_079511.1, forward strand.
TATATGAGAAATACTTGGGTTCACCTTTAGAGTGAACTTTTAGATTCACCCAACCAATAGAATTTCGTTATTTCATATTCATTATCTTTTAAAAAAGGAATCATAATATTTTCAAGTTTTATTATGTTTTTAAAATAAAAAATAAATAGAAAATAATAGTAGTCGCAAAAAAAGTTTTATATTTAAAATACCGTCAGCAAAACACTAAACCCTAAACCCTAAATTATAAACCCTAAATCCTTGGTAAACCCTAAACCTTTGGATAAATCTTAAATCTTTGGATTTGTTTAAAAAATTATTTTTAACACAGTCAGTAAAACACTAAACCCTAAATCCTAAATACTAAACCCTAAATTCTAAACCCGTGGATAAATCCAAAATTCTAGGATTTAGAATTTATCCAAGTGTTTGGGATTTACCAAGGGTTTAGGATTTATCCAAGAGTTTAGAGATTATGATTTAGAGTTTATGGTTTAGGTTTTGGTTGACGGTATTAAAAATATAAATTTTTAAAAATGTATTTTTGTTTGCAATTAATATTATTTTTATTTATTTTTATTTTTAGTTTAAAATAGAATATAATTTGACAATATTTTATTTCCATTTTTAAAGATACTGAATATAAAATAACGAAATTTTATTGGTTGGGTGAACCTAAAGGTTCACTCTAGAGGTGAACCTAAGAATTTCTCAAGATATATCTGATTTTATTTTTTCTTCTCTTTTCCAATCCTACTTAGAAACCGAGAAAGTACAAAACTTTACTCTTCCTTGATTTTTTTTTCTCTTTTGATTATGTTGTTCTCTTAATATATATACCTATGTATTGTTAAAAATCTAAGATCGAAACTCATTCCTCTTTCTTTATCGATCTATTTAATCCTCTTCCCGGATGAGATATGGAGAGTTCGGTGAAGTAGCAGAGAGACATAATCATCTTCGGTGATTAAAGCAATTAATCCGTTAACGAGGTTTGAATTGGACGGAAGCTAAAAACGGCAAGATTTCAAAGCTTGAGCGGAGATCTGGGGATTATGGTAGAGATGCAGAGGTGATGTGAGTTTTGAAGCTTGATGCAGAGGGGATACAGTGATGAGGCTCAGTTCCATGAAAAAAGTGGTGGCAATGGAGGATGTGGTTGTGGATACCTCAATGGAGGCGGTTGTGGATATGGGGGAGGCTGTGGTGGAAGATTGTGGAGGTGGTTGTGGTGGATTCCGTGGTGGTGGATGCCGTGGCAGTGGATGTAGATATGGAGGTGGAAGATGTGAGGGTGGAAACAATGGTTATGGAGGTGGATACTGGAGAGGAGGAGATGTTTTGGATACGGTGAAGGTAAAATATGTGAGAGGTTGGGGATACATAGGTGGTGAAGGCGGAAGGTACGAAGGAAATTTGTGATGTTGGTGTTTGGCAATTAAATTTAGGTTTGAGACATGATTGGTTTCAATAATTATTTTGTTTTATATATGCTAGAAATTGAAATAAAAATAAATAAAAATATAAAGGAAACTACAAAAAAAAAATAAAAAGTATAAAGTAAATATAAAAGGTAATTCAGTTGGTCCCCACATCAACAAACACAAAACAGAAAAAGCATTTTCATCTTGCTCTCTCTCAGATTATTCCGTGAAGGGTATTTCTGTCTCACTTCAGCCTTTCATAGAAAAAAGTGTCTCTCGAGCAGAAATTATTTTAAAAGGTAATGAAAGAGAAAAAAGTGTCCTAGAAGGTAATGCATTTTTATTTGGAATAAATTCCGACTGATATATTATATTCCTATATTACAGTAACTTAATACCAAACTAGATTTTGACCCGCCCTTTTCAAGGGCGGAACAATTTTATTCATTTTTTTTTTCAAAAATGATATAGATTTGTATTTATGTTTTGATTTTATCTGTAATTGACAATATATAATAAACACGATACATATCTTCATAATAATAATTTGAGATTAGATCATTTGATTTGCTCTTTTTCATGACAAAGGGTAGCGATGATTTGCGCGTGGATTTGTTTTCTAATTATTAAAGATATTTAGTGGTGTATAATATAGGTATATAATATTTTAAATGTAATTTAGATGTATAAAATACATGCCCGTACATATATTTAACTGTGATGGGGTTATAAGTATGATGTACATCGTTGTTTTTATTATGAAAAAAGTAAAATATAGTACATGATTTTTTATTTTAGTTTTAGATTTTTAGTTGTACATTAAATATTTAAAAGCTTGATATATTTCAATATTTTTTAATATTAATTATTATATTTTATTTATTTATAGTATTCCACATTATAAATGTAAATTATACATGACAAATTCCTAAATATTGTTGTTGTTAAGAAGATGAAATATATATATATATATATAGACCAAAATGTTATGGATTTATAAAAATAATATATCTGACTTTTGATTTTATGGTTTGACATCATTGGGTAAAGTGATTGTTGGGTCTGAGGTAACCATAGACATATCAGTTTAACTTCTCTTTTTTTTTGTGTGTGTAGAAGGTATTAGGAGATGGAAGACTATTTATATAATATGCTAACGTCTAGGCAATGTTTTTGAAACCCGACCCGGACCCGCGGTCGAACCGGTAAATCCGGTGGCCAAAGATAAATCTGATTTGGGTTTTGTAAAAAAAACAAAAAATTTAAAAACCCACTAAAACCAGGAATCTGGTACCGGTCGAACCAAAACCAATGGATAATTTTTTATTTTTTTAAAAATATATTTTGTATAATTTTTAATTAAGAAATTAAGTTTTTTGTTTTGTTATCGATAACTTATTACTGATGTTTTACTTTTGATGTATTTTAGATTTGAAGTTTAATTTTATTATTTACATTAGACATATAAATATTTATGAATTTTACGTCCTGATATTTTTTTGTTAGATGTCATAAATCTTAACTTTTAACAACTTTTTTAAATAATCTAAAATATTTTTGATTTTTTTATGTCAAAGAAAAATCAAAATTTAGAAACTAAAGTTAAATGGTTTCTAAATATTTTTAAAACATGAAATATATACATATCCAATTTAGTATAAAATATGTACAGTTTAGCATTAAATGTAATAATGCATATAATCTAACTATGCTATAGAAAAAAGAAGCAGTCAACATAACATATCCTCATATCAAATGATTTTTTATTTGTTTGAGTGGATTTTTCTAAATAAATGTGTCAAATAGTAGACCACAAATAAAATAATGGAAGTTTAAAACAATTTATGTTGACAAATTTTGGTTTAGCCCCACTACAAACTGAAGTAATTTTATGTTTGGTACGTGACCTGTTAATATAAGTCAGCTAGTGTATTAGGAAAGAATCTAAAAAATGGATATTGCGTAACTGAATTACAGGGAACATATATATTCTGTAACCGATTTATTGAAAATGATATTTATTTCAAATCTTTAATAATTAGATATCTTTAATAATTAAATATGGTATATAAATCATATCACATCCTAACAAATTTGAAACAGGCCAAAACTTAAATGAAAACATCCTATAGTAGATAATTTTAGGACTCTATTTTAATAGAATAGACTAGAGTTTGACCCGTCCTTTCAAAGGGCGGGCAAGATTTCTTTTTTCATCATCCGATGTATTGATCTTCCGCTTTTGTTAAATGTCTGAGATATTATCAATCTTAAAAATTTGCATTATGATGATTTTGATCCGCCCTTGAAAGGGCGGGACTGTTTTCGAATGATATAACTTTTTTTTTATTTTTGATTGCGTACTTACTTTAAAATGTTACAAATGAAGTGTTATATTTAGTGTTCTGTAATCCAGTCTGGACCCGCAGTTAAACCGATAACAACGATGATTCAATATGTAACCTGGTTAAACTCTATTTAAAAGTTCTATCAAACCCGCAATTTTGATTGCGTACATATTTTTAAGAGCAATTTGCAAAGAAAATAGACAATAATAAGGAAATTTGCAAGAATGGAAAAAAGTGGTGGAGCCTAACACCAGTAGGTGTAAAAATACACTGCTATTTCTATCTCTCTCTCTTTTTCTTTTTTATTTTTAAATGAGATAAAATTAAACTAATTCTTCTCCAATAAAGAGATGTTGCCAAAAACATATATCATGGTACAAGAGTGATGTTCGTGATGTTGAATGACAGATGTACCATAGTGATGTCGTAATATCATAATGACAGAGGAGCTATTGCTCCAGCTCCGACGAACGCGAATGGGTGTTGGATCCGATGACCTCACAGCTTCTCGACAGTCGCTGTATTCGAAACCGAACATTGATCCATCGACGGTTTGTCTTCACCAGAAGAACCATCCCCGGAGTTTCCTTGCGCCAGACCACCGGAATCCAGAAGAGACCCGGCTCTCAAACTTCCTCCGCAACTTCAGTTTCTGCCTCGTCGTCACACGCTCCTACGACACCGCACACAAAACCTAAAATCTACCGACCAAGAAGAGCTTTAGCGTCTAACTGTCTAAGAGGGAGATGTCCCGGAGAACCACCATCCTCAAGACAAGCTCGTCGACACAAGAAACTTCATAGGGGCGGTCACCAAGAAAACCATAGTCCCTGTTGACTGCACAAAGATAACATAATAATTAGCCAGCTAACATGAATTATTAACATTTACATATTTGTTACTTTAACCGGTTAACAATAGTTAGCATTAGTTAGTTTAGCCAGCTAATAAATATATTTTTATCTATTTGAATCAAATATTTTCACTCATTATATTTGTTAATTTATCCGGCTAACAAATATATGTTTCTAGTTATTAAATTAATTTAACCGGTTAACAAATATATATTTTTGTATTTATTTTCTTTGATTTTATTTTGACTTATTTTAGCCGGCTAATAAATATCAAATCATATAGTTGATATGTAAATTAGCACGGTTAAAATGTGACTCTTTATTTTTTTTTTGTAAATTAGCATGGTTATATTTTGATTTATCCGGATATTTTACATATTAACTAATGTTTTGAGCTAAATTACCGGTTATTGGATCCGGTTGATGGTTATGTTAATTCGTAAATGGATAATATTTTAAGTATAGTTATGTATGATTGAGCGAGTGACTAATCGATTAATTTATATAAAATGTATAATGCATAGATTGTTAGACTGAATCGATAACCGAAGACTGAACCGAATTCTAATCAGAAAAATCAAAATGGGTCTCTCGGTGAAACCGAAGCCTTAGTCTTCTTCGGCACATCTCAGTGAACCACTACTTCTCTCATCATCATCATCATCATTATCATCATCATCATCATCAACAACAACTAAGAACAGATGATCCAAAAGCATCTGAGCTGTCCATCTCTCCACCAGGTTTTTAACGAAACATCTCCTCACGAAATCTTTCCTCTCCCCAAAAATTCCACCGGAATTTTAGGAATGTCGCCGGAACCAATACGAACCATCAAAGACATTACATTATTGATTCATTCCTCCAAACACCACGCCGTTTTGACAACTACACACCATCCCAGTGCCTAAACATACGCTGGCGACTCAAACTCGCCGCGATTAACTGCCTCCGGCGCCAGATACAGAGGCGTACCTCTGATCTCGTCCACGGTCACACTCCTCCGTTTCGCCAACCCGAAATCGGAAATCATCACGACTCCGTCGCCGAACACCAAAACAATCTGGAGTGATGAAGTGATGATGTGGGTGAAATAACGTGATGGAGATAGCGAAGAAAAGAAAATAATATATTTGAAGAAAAAAAAGGAGAGATCAAAATACATAGAATAGTTATGGAACTCTGGAGAGAGAGATAAGATAAGAGCAATGAGATATGTGAACATGATAAAAATGTTAAAAGATAAGAAAGAGGAGATAAAAGAAGAATAGGGGTAGAAGGGTGATTAATAAAAAACACATCAGCGAGAAAAGTAGTTTTCCATCGATGCAAATTATGCACTTATGTTTGTATATGGATGCCAATTTCTCTATTTTTAAATGTTACACATGAAGTGTTATATTCAGTGTTTTGTAACCCGGTCCGGACCAGCAGCTAAACCGATAACATCGATTACTCTATATGTAATCTGGTTAAACTCTATTTAAAAGTTCTATTAAACCCGCAATTTTGTTGTAATCTTTTATACTGGATTATAATTTTTGGCTAGCATTATTATACAAATTACTATTGTCATTCAACCTGCCTTATACTTGATAAATAAATTAAAAATTTAAAAATATTTAGTATAAATATATATGTATATATTAACTTATGAAATTATTTATTAGTTTATATATCGTACTTTCATATTTGTTTTTAATAAGTTGAAATATGTTGTAAAATTCATGCATTTATTTTATTATGTTATTTTATAATTTAAAAAATAGTTAATAGATGGATTAAGTTACTTTATATTTATTACTTGATGTAGCAATTTAATTATGAATATAAATTATATATATATAAATACTATAGAATTTTATTTCTTAGTATATAAATAAAAAATGGATTAAAAATCGTTTTTAACCACAGTTAGTTATTAATTATGACTTTTATGATTTAAAAGTCAATATTCAAAAGAAATGTATATTTACATTTAAATAAAAGATATTAAAAGATATTTAAGATGTAATCTTAGTAAAAAGATACTTAAAGAATATACTTTAAAGATCTTGTTTTGAAAATATTAAAATAATTGGTTAGGTGTAGTTAGGGCCTAGGTATAGTATATATTTAATAATATATTTTGTTTATAAATTTTCAAATACAATTTTATATAATTTTAGTTTTTATTCAATTAATTATTTCAAACCCATATATATTTGTTGCTTCTTACTTTATATATGTTTTGTTGGATTTGTTTTTGATTATTTGACAAACTAATTTATGCAAAGTTCAACAAATTTAAAAATTATTATAAATTTTACTTAAATATTATTTAAAATAATATTTACATGTAATTCTAATTTATATTGTAAGTAATAATGAAAGAAATAACACAAGCAGGTTCATTTCAAAAGGTCTAATACATAACACAAACACTTTTACAACATAAAAACATGGTCGTTCATGGCCACATAATTTATACCATCCTTTATGTTTATGTTGTATAGAGTAAACATACAGTAAACATACAGTAAATGTGAAGGACAAAAAGACACATGAAATGATATAGTAGTATACATGTGTTGGCAATATGTTCACAATTTTTTTTGTAAACTATATGTTCACGATTTATTTACTAATATAAAGGTTTTATTGTAGTGCTCTGTATACATCACATAGTTTTCTGTTAGCTGTGTAATTTAATGAATATATATATATATATAATGTAACTGATTAATAAGTGGTGGACATGATTATATAAATCAGTGTAATCGTTTTTATAGGGAAGATATTTGAATATAGTTAGACTGCAACAAAATTTTTTTATAGTCCAAAAAGTAGTCGATAAATATCGCTCATGTTTTAATAGTATTGATGTAGTTAGAATATGAAAAAACAGATTTACATCAATTAATGACTACATATTTTTCAAATCTTATATGATTTAAAATCACCATTAATATCGGAACCTCTCTAACTAGATGATTTTATTTATAAACTAGAAGATTTTAGGGTAAATTAGGAAATATGACACTTTGAACTAGGATTTGTCACAATAAGATTTCTATTAGATTTTTTAGGAAACTAGGATTTTAATTCCTGTAAATACTAGAATACCCTTAAAATATAAATTAATATGAATTCGAATAATAAATTATGGTTTTCGAATTGAGTTAAAATTAGATCACTTAGAAAACGTAAAAAGAGAAAGGAAAAAAATAAATAAATACGGTTATCGGATATTATCATATTACTTTACCCTCTTTTACATTCTCTTTCCGCCGAAACCTCGTCATTCTATCAATGGTGATTTAGGGTTCTTGGAATAAATTCTTGTTCTTCATCGGTTTCGTTGGGTCTTTACCGATTAGAATATTTTTAAATCGGTGAAAAACGCAGATAGGTATAAAAAAAATTTTTTTTTTGATGATATTTGGTTCGAAATCGTGTTTTAAACATATACGTCAACGTCTAGATGTTAAATCCAGGTGATATGGTGATGAAATCGGCGAAAAACGAGTGAAAAATTAATAGTGGCCGCAAGTGTTAGGCACAGAAAAAAGTCAGGTATGTGGAGAAGATGATTGCCAAATGACATTCTAACCCTTTCTTTAAACAACTGAGTAAAAATAACGCTTAATAGCGTGAACTAAGGGTCGAACCCAGAACCTGACGTGAAACCACACCCACAATAACCATTTCAGCTACCAGAATTAATTGTACACTACCAAAATCACAAATATAGTCATAAATTAGAAATTTTTAATTTATACTGTATATAGAAAATTAATAAAATTAAAATAAATCCTCTATTAATCCTCAACCAATATAACTTAAAAAATCTCCAAGTAGAATTTAACTTAATTCTAGGTGAAATATTTATATAAACTATACTATATAATTAATATACCAATCTAATATATTAAAACATGAGTACATTTTGTACTTAATCCTGAGATTTCCACAAAATTATGTCCATATACCATTGTATTTAAATTTAATTAAAACTTATGGAAACTAATTATAACTACCGAGCTTTTTATACTGTTTTCCTTAAGTAAATATAAATTAGCATGTACGTAATGATAGTGTAGGCATACGTTGTCAATCTCTTTTATTTTACCTATAATCTGAAATGATATTTAACATCTACTTGTGGAATATTAGACACCACATCTATACTATTAAAGCAGAAGACAGTTTATGAACCTGCCGCTGACTTTTCTAAGTAATTACAAAACATCTCATTTCATTTTCTTTTTTTTAAATCAAATCCTCTAATTAAAATCCCAACAAAGTCTTCATATAAATTGACAGTCCAACTTTTTGTCCTCTCTATCAATAAAACGAAATGGGCTTTAAATTTTTGAATCAATGAAATGGGTTTTAATATTTTGAATCAATGGCCTTCAATATTCAATAACCAAAGTCCTGTAATTTTTAAATACGCATGAACCAAAAAATATCAATAACCAAAATCATTTTTCAACTCATATATTATCGGGATATTTACTCAAAACAGATCATTGAATATTCTCTGTAATTGAATATTCTTTATAATTGTTACCAACATAATATAGAAACAGAAATAAGATCGCCCGGTTTTCCTAAATATTTGCACCATATTTTTCCAAAAAATCATTCACATTATTAATTATTTGAAAATATTTATTAAATGAAACCTCAAAAAAATTGAAATAACAAATGATTAAATCAACAAAATCATAATACGGGTCTAAATTATCTCACCTCTTTAAAAAACAGTTTCATTTAAAATAAAAACTAAATCACATAAACTGAATTTAATAAAATTATAGATTTTTTTTGAAACGCACAAATGAATTTTCAATATAGAGAATGTTGAAGATATAAAATATTTTATTTAAATTAGAAAAACAATCTGTGTAAAATAAGTTTAGCTTTGGGTTAAATGAATAAAATTATATTACGGGTTAGAATTATTTATAGTCTTAAAAACTTTAATCATATTTAAAATAAAAGAATAAGTCATATAAGTAAATTTAAGATAAAGTTCATAAAAAGTTAAAATATATAATATATCAAAAATCATAATTTTATTACGTAAAATAAAATTTCCAACAAAAAATATATCCACCATTTTAAGCGCGGGTTAAAATCTAGATTTGCAGGAGTTCTCACAATGGATATTAGACATTTTGAATATATTATATTTTCGAGTATCCATTTAAAATCCTGATTATGAATATAGTGGATCATATCAATAGACATTATTAATCTAAATAATATTACAATTCATTTAGACCTTCGTATAATTTTACAAGTAAATGTACAAATTAATTTTACTGAAAATAATTTTAAGTTTTCTGAAAGCAGTTTCCAATAAAAAATTATTATTTCACAATACTAACATTTTGTATAGATGAAAACGAACATAAACCTAAAAAACAACTCCTAAATAAAATCATTAAAACACTTGATATACATTTTATGTTGAAACACATTTGTTACAAAAAAAAATTTTCAAAGGAAACATACCCGCCCTTTAAAAGGGCGGATCAAGATCTAGTCTATACTATTAAAGCAGAAGACAGTTTATGAACCTGCCCCTGACTTTTCTAAATAATTACAAAACATCCCATTTCATTTCTTTTTTTAAATCAAATCCTCTAATTAAAATCCCAACAAAGTCTTCATATAAATTGACAGCCCAACTTTTTGTTCACTCTATCGATAAAACGAAATGGGCTTTAAATTTTTGAATCAATGAAATGGGCTTCAATATTTTGAATCAATGGCCTTCAATATTCAATAACCAAAATCCTGTAATTTTTAAAAACGCATGAACCAAAAAATATCAATAACCAAAATCGTTTTTCAACTCATAGATTATCGGGATATTTACTCAAAACAGATCATTGAATATTCTCTGTAATTGAATATTCTCTCTAGTTGTTACCAACATAATATAGAAATAGAAATATGAACTCCCGGTTTTCCTAAATATTTGCACCATATCTTTCCAAAAAATCTGTCACATTATTAATTATTTGAAAATATTTATTAAATGAAACCTCAAAAAAAATTGAAATAACAAATGATTAAATCAACAAAATCATAATACGGGTCTAAATTAGAAATAATCAGTGTAAAATAAGTTTAACTTTGGGTTAAATGAATAAAATCATATTACGGGTTAGAATTATTCAATTTTTTAAAAAACTTAATCATATTTAAAATAAAAAGATAAGTCATATAAGTAAATTTAAGATAAAGTTCATAAAAAGTTAAAATATATAATATATCAAAAACCATAATTTTATTACGTAAAATAATTTTTCCAACAAAAAATATACCCGCCATTTTTAAGCGCGGATCAAAATCTAGATTTGCAGGAGCTCTCACAATGGATATTAGACATTTTGAATATATTATATTTTCGAGTATCCATTTAGAAACCTGATTATGAATATAGTGGATCATATCAATAGCCATTATTAATCTAAATAATATTACAATTTATTTAGACCTTTGTATAATTTTACAAGTAAATGTACAAATTAATTTTACTGAAAATAATTTTTAGGTTTAATTTCTTAATGCAGTTTCCAATAAAAAATATTATTTCACAATACTAACATTTTGTATAGATGAAAACGAACATAAACCTAAAAAACAACTTCTAAATAAGACACTTGATATACATTTTATGTTGAAACACATTTGTTACAAAAATAAACTTTTCAAAGGAAATACACCCGCACGGGCGTGCCTGTTTCAAGTCTGTTCCTCACCGCAAGCCACGTAATGAAACTATACCGTGGAACACCTTGAGAAAACCAGACTAACTTGTGCCATTGAACCTCTGTCTTGTGTTCCCTAATCAAGTGCCATATTTCAGCTGCTAAAAATCTCTCAGTGTAAGCATTTTCTCCACACTTCCAGGACAAACCATCTGCTACATAATCTTATTTGCCTGCCAAAATCACTTTGGAAATTGTGGAATATTTCCGTGAAAACCACAAATATTTTTTCTTGCCAATATCACATAATTACTCTTTCTCGCCAAAACAAAAAAAAAACACATTTTTCATCTAAAACTATAAAGTTAGTTTTCCACCAAAATCGTATAATTATATTTTTCCTGCTGAAAACCGCAAAATCACTTTTCTCGTTAATTCACAAAATAATTTTTCCAATAAAATCCCAAAATTACTTTTTCTTTTTCTTCCCAATCGGCAAAATTATTTTTTTACTGTAAAAGCCGCGGATCACACTTTTGCATCAAACAAAAAAAACTTCCATTAAAATCGCATCTCTAATGTATTGATTGTTCCAATTTTTTCCATAACTCTTAAATTGTGCATGTTTCCACAAACTAACGTAGATGTGTGAATTATATATATATTCATGGTATGTTTTGACTATCAAGTCGCTACTGTGCCTCATGGATTTGAATTCGGTTCGCTAAGGTCGGTTTTATAGGGTACCTTTTAAGAATCTGAGATTTGGAATAACTTAATTTAATATAATGAAATATTTACTTGGTTTGTCTTTTATTGTTTTTTTTTGTTATCCTCTCAAGATGGTGGCGGCATGCATATTGGTGAAAAAAACAATTGCAAAAGAAAAAAAATTGCTTTATTAGTACATGAGCTTCTTACAAAATAATAAGTTGGCGATTTAAAAAGGGAGTCACAATTAATGTGAATTCTGTATTTTTGCAAATCCATAGAGGTGAAATACTTTTTACGAATATTAGTGTTTGCTGATCTATAGAAACACATTAAGTTTTACAACAAATTATACATTATATTTTCCCGCTGATCTATAAATAGATGGAGATAAAATAAATATATAGTTATTATTTCTTGTTTAAAAAAAAGATCTTATTTTATTTTATTTAAAAAAAACAAAAAAAAACAAAACACAAAAGATCTTATTAATGAGAAATTATTGGAATAAAGAAATATAGATGTATATATATTTATTTTCCGTTCTTGCCAGGAAGCATGGATGGTACTGGTGGAGCGCAATTGTAGCAGTTGCAATAGTGAACATTGTTCCTAACAACACACTCACCTTTAAAAAATCCGGTTTCTTTGTATGACATCTTGCAAAGACGCTCACATTCAGCACGACCATTTAGTCTAGTACACATATCCGGCGGTGCATTTACGAGTGGACTTCCACGACAATCGCGCTTTAAATCTTTTGGTTTATAAGAATTTATCTTTTCTGTTGAAATAGTGACTTTAAGTGAGAATAGAAGTTGACAAAAATAGAGAATACATAAAAAATTATAAATTGCAAAACCATAAACCATTCACAACACTTATAAACTGTGTTTATAAATTACCTGTCAAAATTAACAAAGGTATCAGAAGAATAATAGAGAAGGAAACTACTTTTTTTCTTTTATACATGCTTTTTTCTTCTTTGATTACGATTTTTTTTAATTAAAGGAATGTTATATGTACCTCATTGTCAAATTAAGGATATAAAGAGTTTTCAATTCTTAAAATAGGAATAAGCAAACGACGAAAAGGAGAAATTTAATGAATACTACATAATTGACGTAAACCTCAAATTTTGTATTCATTGAAATTGGTTAATGGTTTATAAGTTTACGACTGATTCAACCATAACTTTTCGAAAATTTGCTTGAAAAACAACTTATCTTAACTATTTATCAATATTATTTAAATACAAATGATTTTTTTGAGGTGCCATTCTGTTTTGAATATATTTACATGTCATTGCCACTGGTTTTAATTTTAGCAATAGTTTTATGTAATTTTCTATGAAAAAGAAAAATGCCTTTTAGAATTGTTTTTTTGGTCAAAACCTTTTGGAATGTTTACACGGAAAAAACTTTTCTTTACAAAGATTTTTTTTTCCTTTTTGGTGTTTATAGTTTGATCACTTATCGAGTTGCTCTTCCATTTTCCGGATTAGATCTTCGCTTTACAATATTTGTTGTGTTTTTCATCCCAAAACAGAATTGTTCTTAACGTTTCTGTGACTCTGTCTTTTATATCTGTTTTTTTTGTTTCCTAATAAAATCCAAGTTTTGTTGATCGGTTTGTTCAAGTTTCTACTCTCTTTTCATTGGTGTATAGTGTATTTGGTTAGCATGAAATCATCATATCCCAAATGCTCCCGTGGATTTTTTTTCTCATAGTTATTTATCCTCAACCTTTACTCTCCGAAGAAATCAATCTTTGCCTCTAAGTTTGGGTACAATATTTTTAAGAGATGAAGTCCTGACTTTTGTAAGTCTGTTTTACTGATTTGGTTCAGTTTATGAAAAGTCAAAGATTGCTCTAACATGTGTTTTGATGACGACTGTCACATCCAGCGATGAAGGTGAAGATTTCCTTGGTGGCAGAGGGATAAAGAGAGCGGAATAATCAAATGGAATCAAACTGTAGGTTGAATTGCAGCTCCGGAATTGTTTCCCGGTTACTGCACAATTTACTCTCTTTGAGTCAACAGGTAGCCTCCATTAAACTTTATTCAAAGACAAGTGGGATAAGAAGGTGGCTTTCATATGTTTAACCTAATTATGTAATGGGCTTAGAAATGGGTTAATCTTTGTAATGAGTTTAAGTTTGAATTCCATTTTTAATGTTGGGTTTATAGCTTTAGGGCGTCACTCGTGACCATTACTAAGTAATGAAAAGAAATAATGCATTTTTTAATGTTCCTAACAAATTTTACTATTTATAAGAAACAGTCATTTTTTTCCATTCTTTTTTTTTGAACAACAATAAACTACTCTATCGTGATTCTATCGGTTCAGAAAGCCAAACCGGAGGTATCGAGTCGACATATAACATAACTGATGGTGAACTCTTTGCCCCATGAGCAAGCTTGTCCGCCATTGTGTTTTGCGTCCTTGGAATATGTCGGATCTTGAAATTAGGGAAGAAAGTCTTAATTCGGCGAAATTCCTCCATATGCGTAGTAAATGCTGGCCATTCTTCGGGTGAGGATACCATCTTCACCAATTGAGAACAATCCGTCGCAAGAACCACATCTAAGAACTGCAGGGTCTTCATGCACTCCATTGCCCAAATCAGCGCTTCACATTTTGCGTGTAAAGGAGATAGGCTACGTCGGAGATTCATTGCCCCCATCATCTTGTCCTCTGAATCTATTGTTCGGCAATACCATCCCTGTCCAATAAATACATCTTGTTCCTTCCAAGATCCATCGACATAACATACCCTGGTTGATCCCTCAAAGTTTGCCAATCGGTGGGTAACTGAACATTTCCACGAGTGTCCGGTATCAATAATTGAGCCTCTGTCCATAGTATTTCCACGAGTGTCCGGTATCAATAAAATATTCTGATATAAAATTTAAATTTCTTAATTAAAATAATATAGAGGTGGATCACCTTTTAATAAACATATTTGGAACTATAATTTCTATCAAAATAAATTTGTTAAAGAAAAATAATTTAGCGTTGTTGTTGTTTATTTCTAGAGTTTGATCCGTGACCATATAAATAATTACTTTCATTTTAAATTTTATTTGTACTAATGGTATAATACACACACACACACACATATATATATATATATATATATATATATATATATATGTAAATTAAAATATATTATATAATTATTAATAGAACATTGTAAAACATAACAATTTTATTTATTACGTTGAATAATTATATTTTGTGATTTTGATCGTCTATTATAAACACAATGTAACATATAAACAAAACCAATATTTATAACTAATTAGACTTATATTATGAAACCATTATACTAATAATATATGAATAAATTATTTTATATTTTATTTATATGTTGTATAAATTGATTATAATGTGTGATTTATTATTTTATTATTTATACTAATAAATATTAAAATATTTAATATGTTAAAACGAAGTATATTGGAAAATCTATTTTTGTAAATATTTGATTAAGAAAATATATTATTTAAATTAAGAAATACATTAAATGTTTAAATTTATTATTTAAATTGGAAAAAGACAAGCATACTTAAATATATGTTCAATAAATACAACTATAATTAAGGAAAATGCATTTATAAATCAGAAAAGACAACTATAATTAAGGGAAATTAATTTATTACTTTAGTGGCATTCTAATATAAATAACTTCAAAAATTTAGGGATATTTTCAAAGTATACTTCTATTTTAATAATATAGATGTTGCATACGAGCAAGTCCATGTCATTGCTGTCCAGTCTGCATTCGCAACCTATAGAACACACACATGGGAATGTCATTTGATGAGTTTCTATTACAGAACAGGATCAGAGAGGGAGTTATTTTTACCTCTGTAGGCACTCGAATCAGAGAGGCAACAAGTCCACCGATGGCCCCGGCCCCCTGCAGTCTGTTGAATTTGATACAAGGGACAAGATTATTGTTCTTCTTCACCCTCAATACAAGGAACAATCCAACGATCTAAAATCAGAGTTGCTTAATGTATATCTTTCGTTTACTGAAAAATCATTGATCTGATTATTCAGTGACAGCAGAGACTAATTAAAAAAAAAAAAATTTCAACGGCAAAACGTAAAATGAAGAAAAGTCTCTCACCAAGTGAGCAACCGCAATCTTAAATGATCAGGAAAGCTCCCTTCAGCAGTTTCTGCTTTGTGGGTTCATAAACTCCCACAAATAAAGCCGAAGCCCTACAATGAAACATTATCAAAATAACCAGCATCAAGACAAGACAAGTATAGAATATGACAACATAGAAAAGGGAAAAGGAAGAAAGGAAAAAAAATAGGATGAAGTCACAGTACACTTGCGGTAAGACAGCAGCGATATTTCCAGCTAATCCGGAATAGAGACCCTTCAACACAATCTTCCCACCTCCACGAGCCGCCTACATTATAAGATCAAAATAGTTAAAACTCTTTGCTTTTTAATAAGACCAAACACTTACAATGAGCTTAGTTCAATACAGTTAAAACCAATGATAACTAAAGGAATGAACAATTTTTAAAGGCAAAATAAACTATGAATGTAACATCGCCAAGGCTATTACTCATCCTTTACTGAGTTGTAACATGGAAGAGGGCTCTGTCTATCCGATTAAATGTTCTTCGTATTCCTAATCTTACATGATGTTTAAGCAAATCATTACACATAATATAGATTGAAAAAACTAATCCTAAACAAACAATCAAAATCTAAATTGAGATACTCGAACCGGGATCCCAAATTCTGCAGTAGTATTCAATAGATCTTTCTTCAGTCATCCCTTCAGTCAAAACTTCCGACACCTTTAATTGATAACAACCGAAACATGAACGGACAGCACCTGCGCGGATAGAGGAGATAGAGAAACTTTACTCTGTTTTGAAAGGGAAATTTTTTTTTAGGTAGACGGAAGGCAAAGTTTTTGCTGTTAGTTTCGCGGAAAAAGATCCGGCCTTCAAGATTTGTTCTGAGTTTCACGTTATCCCCTATACCTTATTTGGCAAGTGATTTGTACATGTCTATCACTATAGTTACTCTCAACAAAAATGATGATATTATTGTAAACCAGATGGTTTAAAGACTGCTCATAACCAGATGGTCGAGGTTATATTTAATCGAGATTATATTAAACCAATCATATGTTAATGTATTGGGCCTTTAGTTTATTTCTAAGATATGTCCGACTTCTCTTAATGTTTAAGAGAGTCCTATATTGCTTATGAGACTTGTAATAGACGGCCTAAGCTCCATATATAAAGAGCCTCTTGTCTTTGATATTAAATAACACAATCACTCCTTTCACAAACAAAGCCTATACGGCTCTCTCTCTCTCTCTCTCTCTCTCTCTCTCTCTCTCTCTCTCTCTCTCTCTCTCTCTCTCTCTCTCTCTCTCTCCTCTCTCTCTCTCTCTCTCTCTCTCTCTCTCTCTCTCTCTCTCTCTCTCTCTCTCTCTCTCTCTCTCTATTCCATTTGTTCCAAGTAAGAACACTAGGATTAGAACACGTTATCAGCACGAGACTCTAAACCCTAGCTAAAATCCGGCGACCACAAAAATCCTAATTTCAGCCATAACTTCAAACCGCCATATCTCCCTAACCGTAAGGATCCAGACGGCGAGGAATATATCAAACTGAAGCGCTTGACGAGAGGAATCCAGCGCCGCAGACCACGCAGCAATCTGACTAAAGACGCGCCGTCACCTCCCAGTGCAAGCCGCGCCGTCAAAGATCATCCAAAATCCTAATAGCCGCCAACTCTTTATCTCTCTTAATTTTGATATCTATTGTTCTTAGATCTTATACTAATCCAACTTTGAAACTTTCATTGTTGATTATTCAAGGTTTCTAAAAGAGGAACCAATGAGAAAAGATCGGCAAAAATTAAGGTAAAATCTCAAGAACCCTAATCTTTACTTGTGGTTCAAGCAATTCGGATTTCAAACTTCTCTTCATCTTAAATCCGATTTAAAAGGTTTTGCGATTTGATTTGGTTGATTTTAGTTCTTGTTTTATTTTAAAATCAAAACCCTAAACCCTTAATAGTTTTACATGATTTTAGTTTTGTATGGACAACAAATGATACCCCTTTAAGGATGACACGCTATATGTCCAAACAAAACTTAAGGTCAATGTTTAACCTAATCCTAAAATCAGATTTGAATTTTAAACCCTAATCCTTAAAGTTTAAATCCGATTTTAAGAAACCCTAAACCCTAAAATATAAAGCATGTGATTACATGACTTTCGTTTTGTATGGAAAACAAGTGATACCCCTTTAAGGATGACACGCTATATGTCGAAACAAAACATAAGGTTAGTGTTTTCCACATCTATTGGTCGATGATGCACACCATAGTGTGGCTAGACCATGATTTTCTTTTAGGTCAATGATGCATACCAATAGATATGACTAGACCATATGAAGTAAAGATCGATGATACGTACTCTTAAGTACGATTAGACCATAAAATAAAATCAATGGTCGATGATGTTCACCCTCAGGTGCAACTAGATTTTTCACCCGTGATTCACGGTGATCATCCACGATGATCCGCGTTGATCTATGATCCATGATGATCCGCGATGATCTACGATGATCAGTGATCCAAGGTGATCCACGGTAATCCTCGATGATCCACGGTGATCCACAATCACCGGTGATGGATGATGCGCACCACAGTGCAGCTAAATCACATTCTGTTTTATTTGGTCGAGGAAGTGTACCGAATGGTACTACTAGACCATTAAACCGCATGGGTCGATGTAGCATACCATATGGTATGGCTAGACCATGCACTCGTCCATCCCACTATTTTCAAGGGATTTATAAATCAAACAAGTTGATTAAGAGATGGATGAGTTATGAGAAAAATAAATTTCTAAAAGAATGCAAACTCGCCGTGTGGCCCTCTTATTTGTTTGCTGGCCGTGTGATCCTGATTGAATTAATAGCCGTAAGGCATTGATCACGCAAAGATGGCCGTGTGATCATGAGTGGCCGAAAGGCATTGATCACACACACAAGCCATATGGCTTATTGTTTACATACTGGCCGAGTGCCTTTTATTTCTTGGATAGCCAATGGCATCAGAAATTGTATGTACTAACACAAATCATTTTGATATGATTCAGATGTCGAGACTCCATCACTCGGATTACCCAGCCCTTGATCTCAATGGAGCCAATTACCTTGATTGGGCGATGAACACTTCAGCCGATTTAAAGTCTAAAGGACTTGGGAAGTGTATCAAATACGGAAATGATACCCTTGCATATGAAAGGCGTAGAGCTGTTTTGATAATGAGAAAGCATCTCGTGAAGGATCTGTATGATGAGTGTAGCTACATCAACGATCCTTACGATCTCTGGTCGAGATTGAACACCATGTTCTTCGAGCCATTACTAGATGAGTCCATGAAAGAATGGAAGGCTCTGAGGTTCCAGGATTATGAATCCGTGGATGACTATCACTTTGATCTTATGAGAATCACCTATAGTCTTAAACTATGTGGTGAAGTGATAACAAATTATGACTTGTTAAGCAAGACTCATGACACGATCCATTCAAAAGAAGTGTTGTTATCACAGAAGGCTAAAGGTTTCACAACCTATTACGACCTTCTCTCATACCTTTCAGCTCTTGAGAAAAAGAAGCAGAAAAGGAAAGTCAACCTCGACAAACTCGACTATGTTATGGAGATAAGTGCCGAGTATCAATGTGAGATGATATACGGTGATGCTGAAGAAGCTTAGAAAAGAAAATTCGGGTGGACTCATATAGATGATGAGATTGGTTTATTTATTGAATAAGAGAACCAAATGTGAGCCATGTCCAAGATGTTATTATGGACTGGCCGGCTATTGTTTAAGCCTATTGACATTCTGATTTCATACTTATGATTTGGTGTTTTGTTTTAAATATAATTTGTCATTCAAATTTCATAGCATTAATAAAAGTTTTTCTTTTATCTTGATTGATTTGCTTGAAAATATTTTTTTTTGATTGACAAATGAGAATGAAAACTCGAGAAGATTATGTTTAGATCACCACGCCTAAGGCATGGGCTTAAGAGGCAGGAAATGTATCACCTAAGACCCATTGAGAAAGACCCAAAATCCCCATTGGCCGTGGACAAGGATACCACAATAACCGTGGATGTAGATCCAATCATGGCCGAGGAGGGAGTAAAGGTCTAAATGGCATTACAAGCCACATCAAAATGGTTTCTATAATAAACCAATGGGCAAAGCAAAAGGAAATGTCCCTTTAGCTTATGAAAATCGCCAAAGGCATATATATAAGAGAGGTCGAGACTACATTCTCCCTACTGATCTAATACTATGCTAAGAATCAGTGTGATAAGGCATGAAGGCCTAGGTAACCAGAGTGGTTCACCAAAGAGATAAACACTTTATGGCATGACCGGATTAGTCATGCTGGTCTAAAACTCCATTGTCCCAAGCAAACACGAGAATATCATCTGATCTTGAGGGTAGTGAGGACAAAACCTGTGACCATGAACAGACTACAAACCGTGTACCATGGTCTAAGACCATGCTGGCCGTCCAAGCATTACGTTTAAGTGAGGACAAACAAACGTATTTTATAGCATGTTCATGAGGGGGAGAATAGACACTCCGTGTGGTCCATGACCATACTATAAAAACCCAAACATGACAAGCCTGGCCGAAAGCCATAAGGCATTATAGCTTGGCCGTAAAAGCAATGAACTTTTAAGGTTGAGACTTCAAAAGTCTATAAGCTTGGGGACAACACAAGTATACATGTATAAAAGATGAGATACATCATGCCATATAAAGTGAGCATAGATATCCTCGTCTAAAAATGATAAAGGGTCATAATCAATATATAGACCATCCCATCTAGGATGGAAAACCTCATATAAGGATGAGATGAAAATCGGGAATATATGTTGGATAAGAGAACATGATCTTTCTCCCACGAATTCTAAGTGACCATGAGCCAAACATAAGGTGATAATATTGTGGCCAAGGTACACGGATTGCATACAAGATGAATCCGACTATCCAAACATCATGGAGAAAGAAATAAGCTGGTAAAGTGAAATGGTTTTAACCTTCCTTGTCTTGGCATAAGATCCTCGGACCAGATATATATGTACTGGACGTCCATAAACAAAGAAAGAAAGATAGCCAGACAGACCTGAAAGAATGAATGACTAAAGTCATACCAGCTCAGCACCACTATATAAATGTCCTAGTAGAGACATAATCAAGTTGCTAGAAGTCTATACAAGATAGACCAGTATGTTCCATATACAAGGAACCTCGGATAGAAAGAGATAAGGTGCTCATAATGATAGATCCGGGTTCATGAAAAAGAAACCATACTAGACAATGAGATAAGACCGGCCGGTCCTAAGGTACATGTATCATACAATGTAGCCTTGCAAACTACGAAGTATTCAATGATCCTGATAATAATAAAATCTCAATCGATTGTATCATGTCTAGAACGCGAAAGAACGCAAGGGAACATAATATATAAGGTGTCGACACATACACACACTCATAAGTGATAAAGAGAAAGCACTTGAGCATAAGAGATATGCGAGGATCACTAACCCACGTAAGAGTACTCATAGAGAATAGAATGAGACGTGGAGTTAAACCCAAAGAATGTATGAGATGGGCGTATTGGCCAAATACAGAAGTGAGACGCCATCTAACCAGTGAACAGATGAGTCTTGTGAGGAAAAGAAAATCGTGAGCAGTAGAACATGAAAGTACAGACAAGTGGTCGTACATGTTGCTACATAAAGCATTCAATGGAATGGCTTGATCACACAAGGATACTCACATGGACTAAGGAACAAGGAAATTAATTCCTATGTGGTTAATGCTACTAGACATCTAAGAAAGATATAGTAGACATTGGATATCTCACTGGATATAAAGGTAACATAAGATACCTTGAGAAATGAGAAAGAAGTTCTCATAGAACAACATCGTTCCTGCGTTGTTCATGGACTGAAATGCAGCTGCATACATATAAGACTAAGTGATGCTTAGTAGAAAGTTCTATAAGAACGTTTCAGATCAGTCCATATAGTAGTCAATATATTCCTTGTGTTTATATTTAAAGAAATGATGATTAAGATGATTGATTCTTGGAAAGGCTATGAAGAGACTACGATGATCTATAATAGAGATCATTAGCCGTATATGAATGTTGGGATCTATGATCCAACGTACCAAGAATAGATTGATCAAATGGTCCGAGAATCCATCAGATTCACGACCAAAGGGAACCATACCGACTAGGATCATGTCCAACCTAGCTCGACCTTAATCATCATTGGTCCCGACCAGTCCGTCCCGTCCAGCTCGTTCCGACCAGTTCCCTTAGGTCTTAAACCGACCAGAATAGTCCGAGTAAGGGGAACGTCCTATTGACCCAAAAAGTCTTAGTTTTGATTAACATCAAACTATAACATTGTAGCCATTCATGAACAGACTGTGGACATATACTAAAAGGTTCATGAAGAGTTTTGGCCAAAGGTTATGAACAAGATACATAGTGGACGAGGACATAATCCGGATGGATTATGGACGAGAGCATGATCCGCACAGATCAGCAGTGGACAAGAACATAATCCGGATGGATTATGGATGATGTCATGATCCGGACAGATCATGGACATACAAAGACATTCATGGTCGAATTTATCTAAGAGAGATAAACCATATGATCCAAATGGACCATGAATATCATGAAAGCATTTTGCTGATGCAGGTTACCAATCCGACCCACACAGTGCTAAGTCCCAAACCGGCTATGTTTTCACATATGGAGACACGTCCATTTCATGGATATCAGCCAAGCAGATCATATCAGCCACATCATCCAATCACTCAGAGATATTGTCAATTCATGAAGCAAGCAGAAAATGTGTCTGGTTGAGACTCATGACACACCATATTCGGACAGCATGTGGAATCACGGATGGTAAAGACGAGCCGACCATTCTTTAAATGAAATTATTATTAATTATTGCTCTCTAACATTTGTTATGGTAATACTTTACTACATACTAATTTATGGTAATACTTTGTATTGGTCCACGATGATATATGTTTCACGGTGATTACTAATAAGGAAAATTAAAGAAAAGCGATTAAACCAAGTAAGCACATATGAAAGGCCGCCAAACCCTAGGAGATCATGGAGATTTCTGATTGTGATCTTCTTTGAGATCATGATCTTCCCATAATCTACTGTTCGTTGACAGCAGATTGGAACGGTTTGTGAGAGGATCTGCGACTGAAGATCTTGATTGCTGCCTTTTGGGGATTTCTAAGGATATTCTCTAGCTGTTATCATCGGATCATATTGGATACTCGTTGGTATCTAACCTTATAAAGATATTGGTTTCTCTTTACGCTTGTTACACAAAAACAATAGATATCTCTCGTGGTTTTCAAATGAGAACATATAATTCATTAACGCAAGGAATGGATCGACAACGTCAAGCTCTTATGGCTGACGACAAAGGGAAAGGTATCATGTACGAGGTTGATGACGAGATCATTCAGCTATCTGATGAGGAAGACGCCCCGAAGCTACGCGATCACCATTTGGTGCTGATTGGCAAGATACTCAATCCTAAGAAGCAAACGGTGGAGGGTTTGATCAAAACAATGTTGGGACAATGGGGGATGCAAGAGAGAGTGGTGGCCAATGATCTTGGACAAGGGAAGTTTCTGTTAAACTCCGAGAACGAGGATGATCTAAAGTTCGTAATGCGCCAAGGACCATTCCATTACAACTTTTGTATGTTTGTGTTGGTTCGATGGGAGCCCGTGATTGACGATGACTACCCGTGGGTTATTCCATTTTGGGTTGAAATCACTGGAATTCCTTTGCATCTCTGGACTATAAAGAATCTTGAGAATATCGGTCGGAGACTTGGTCACATTGATACGGTGGAGCTCTCGGTTGGTCGTATGCTAATCGAGGTGGATACAAGGAAGCCTTTGACCTTCACTAGAAAGGTATCATGGAAAGGTAAGGAGGTGTCTGTCTTCATATGGTACGAGAAATTGTTCAAGCATTGTTCACTTTGTGGCATGCTAACGCATGAAGGAACGTATTGCCCTCTGAAAGTGAAGCCGGAGAAATCAGACGTTTTTGACCACCTTCAGATTCCGGAAAGCGAGTCATCACGTCAGCCATCGCTGCGTGATCAAAAAGCTCAAGAGAGATATGGTGGCAACAACCGTTACGAATCATCACGTCAGTCATCGTTACGGAGCACAGCTAGCCGTGGCTTTATGAAGGACGCTCGTGCTGGATATCTTCGCCATGATGATAGCAGGGACGACCTAATGAGAAGGACTGGTGGGAAGATAAATAGATACAACTCTGGGTTTAATAGGAATACAACGAGATACGAGCCGTACCAGAAGCAAAAGCCACACGTATGGAAGCTAAAAGAGAAGACGGAGGTGCAATCGGCTAGGAGGCTCAATGATGACGAGGCCATTGTATCAGTGAAGTCCTCTGTTTTGATAGATGTTTCAAAACCAGAGATACCATTACTGACGGCTCAAGAAAGAGAGAGTGGAAGGAGATTGGCGAGTAAGATCATTTCACCGCTGAGTCAAGATGCCAATGTAACTAAGAGAGTGAGGATGGAAAGTATTACTCGAACTTTATCTTTCTCTCCTAAGGAGAAGGTGGAGGATGAGCAGGTGATTGGAGCTTTGAATGATATGGAGCTTACGGATATAAACATTCTGGAAGAGGAGGAACAAGGAGAGGCTATGCTGGTGGAGGATCCCAATGATGATTTATTAGGAGAGGACCTTATGGAGATGGAGAAGGAGGCTACCAAAGAAAGGGAAGGAGTGCGTACGGCCACTGAGCGTATGGACTCTGAGAAGCATACGGAGTTGTCTCGTAGGAAAGGAAAAAGAACAGTACCAAGGGGTTTACCGCACAGGAGGGCAGAGCTCCTCCGTC
Organism: Raphanus sativus; assembly: GCF_000801105.2. Taxonomy (NCBI): domain Eukaryota; kingdom Viridiplantae; phylum Streptophyta; class Magnoliopsida; order Brassicales; family Brassicaceae; genus Raphanus; species Raphanus sativus. The sequence goes on from NC_079511.1 coordinate 18,968,578, forward strand.
GAGGATCTCCAAAGCTCCGTAGATCATCGTCAAGGGAGCCACATCATCACGTACACAAGCCTGATTCTTCTCGTCGGACGGAGCTGAGAGTGTATCACGATGGTGGTTCAAGTAAGGGGAATGGTTTGGGGGGGTCCAAAAACGCCTCCAAAAAGTATCCATGAAGACAATCAGTTGGAACTGTCGAAGGATAGGAAACGACCTCACAGTTCGACGCCTTACGGAGATGTGTCAGAAGCATCGCCCAGGACTAGTGTTCCTTTCTAAAACAAAGAATAAGAAGCAGATGTTGAAAAACATTCAGGCGGATTTAGGATTTGATCATTTGTTTACCGTTGAGCCACTTGGACTCAGCGGAGGTTTAGCTTTATTTTTTTATGGATGAATTTCAAGTTAATGTTGTTTTTTCAAAAAATAGAATGATTGACATTGAGGCAGTCATTGATGGAATAAAAGTCTATATGACATTTGTTTATGGAGACCCTGTTTTAGAACGGAGAGAACAAGTATGGGAACGTCTTACGCGTTTCTCAACAACAAGAAATGGGCCATGGTTCATGATAGGAGATTTTAATGAAATAAAAGATCATAATGAAAAAACGGGTGGAAGAAGAAGGTCCGATAGCTCTTTCATACCTTTTAGGCAGATGCTAAATGACTGTGGTATGTTGGATTTTCCATATACTGGCGATATGTTATCATGGGTGGGAAAGAGAGCAAGAGGAGCAACGGTTAGATGTCGTCTAGATAGGGCCGTAGGGAATGAAAAATGGCATGATGAGTTTCCACACTCTTCGGTGAGGTATTTAAAGCTATGGGGATCGGATCATCGTCCGGTCTTGGCTGATATTCTCAAAAGGCCAATAAGGAAATCAAAGAAATTTAAATTTGATAAGAGATGGCTTGAGAATGAAGAATTGAGACAGATTGTACTGGAAGGATGGAAATCGCCAGACTTGCCCACAAATGCGAATATCATGGATCATATAGCGAGTTGCAGGAGAGCGATGAGTCAGTGGAGATGACAAAATAATTTTAATTCTGACTTGCTAGTTGAAGAACTAAAGGAGAAGGTGGAGGGTCTCTATTCGAGTGACACAGCAACGACTGAAGAAATAGCCGATGCGCTGAAAGAGCTTTCAGATGCCCTTAAGGCAGCAGAACTCTTCTGGAAGCAAAAGAGCAGAATTTTTTGGTTACGCGAAGGAGATAGGAATACTAAATTCTTCCATGCGCTGACTAAACAGAGAAGAGCGAGAAATAAGATCACTCAGCTTCTAGATGAGAGTGGTAATGTAGTGGAGGATGAGGAAGGCTTGGTAGCCATTGCTACCAGTTATTTCAGACAGATCTTTGAATCATCGAATCCAGAGGAGTTAGAAGAGGCATTGTCGGAGGTGTCCACAACTATTACAGAACCGATAAATAATGATCTCATTGCACCGGTTACAGAATGGGAGGTGAAATTGGCCCTTTTTGCTATGCATCCAGAGAAGGCACCTGGGCCAGATGGAATGACTGCACTATTTTATCAGAAGTTCTGGGATATTGTAAAGGAGGACTTAACTCTTATGGTTAATCAATTCCTGGTAGATGGGACGATGCCGTGCGGATTAAATGATACCAATATCTGCCTTATTCAACGACTCGGCCAAATGAGATGTCACAGTTCCGGCCAATCAGTCTATGTAATGTGAGCTATAAAATAATATCTAAGGTCTTATGCCAAAGATTAAAAAAGGTTTTACCTACTAGGATCTCGGAAACCCAGTCAGCCTTTGTTGCTGGAAGACAAATCTCAGACAATGTTATGATAGCTCAGGAATTATTTAATGCTTTGAGGACTAAGCCGAGTGGTCAAAATAAGAGGATGGCCATTAAGACTGACATGAGTAAGGCATATGACAGGATGGAATGGTCCTTTATTGAAGCAGTCATGAGGAAAATGGGTTTTTGTGAAACCTGGATTACATGGATTATGAGTTGTATATCATCGGTCAAATATAAAGTCCTCATGAACGGACAACCCCGGGGAAACATTGTTCCAGAAAGAGGGTTACGTCAAGGAGATCCTTTGTCTCCTTTCATCTTTATTCTATGCACGGAAGCGCTCGTTGGCCTTCTTAATCATGCAGAGAACCAAGGGAAGATAACAGCGATGCGTGTCACACGAGCGTGTCCTTCGGTATCGCACCTTCTCTTTGCTGATGATAGCCTTTTCTTCTGTAAGGCGGAGCCCCGTGAATGTGAAGAAGTGATGGAAGTGGTCAGGAAATGTGGGAAAAGCTTCTGGACAATGTATTAATTTTGAGAAATCTTCCTTACTCTTTGGTAAGAGGATTAATGCGGCTTCACATCAACAGATTAAGGACACAATTGCTATTCAGAATGAAGGAGGTATGGGAAACTATCTTGGAATCCCAGAGGATATCAGTGGATCTAAGTGCAAGCTATTTGCTTTCTTGAAAGATAAACTGCTGCATCGGGTGAATGGATGGACTGGTAGATGGCTTTCGAAAGGGGGGAAAGAGGTGCTGATAAAATTGATTCTGCTAGCTTTGCCGACATATGTTATGTCTACTTTCCTACTCCCGTTAGAGATCTGTGAAAATTTAGCTAGTGCTATCGCACAATTTTGGTGGAGCTCAAACCCACCTAAGAGAGGGATACATTGGGCTAAATGGGATAAGGTTTGCTTACCAAGAGAAGAGGGAGGGATTGGTTTTAGATTGATTCATGAGTTTAATTTGGCATTATTGGCAAAACAACTCTGGAGATTAACACAATATCCTGATTCTTTGGTCGCTAGGGTATTAAGAGGAAGGTATTATAATTTGAGTTCGCCTTTACGAACAATTAAGGTAAACAGCCCATCATATGTGTGGACTAGCATTTCAGCGGCAAGAGAGCTTTTGCTTCTGGGGATCCGACAAAAAGTTCATTCGGGATATGACATCAAGGTCTGGGAGGATCAGTGGATTCCGACTATCCCGGCTAGACCGGCTCGGTCCATAGCACCAGTTGTACACCCAAACATGAGAGTCAGTGATCTTATGGACCGGGAGAGGGGGGAATGGGATATGACTAGGCTTGAGAACTATGTTGAAGCGGAAGATATACCACTTATTAGGAGTATGGCTATAAGCTCAGGGCATCGACGGGATACATTTTGCTGGAGTTATACCAAAAATGGCCAATACACGGTCAAATCAGGATATTGGGTGACCAGAAATATGTTGAAAGAAGTGAAGGAAAATGAAGTTTTAGAGCCGAGTATAACAAAACTCCAAGCCTTTGCTTGGAAGGTACAAGCTCCCCAAAAAATTCGCCATCTTCTGTGGCAATTGATCACTGGACACGTAGCGGTAACAAGGAACCTTGTTAGGAGGAATATGCGATGTGATAATTATTGTCCCCGATGTGGGGAAGCTGACGAATCTGTTACACATGCCATTTTTGAATGTCCGCCTGCACTACAAGCATGGTCTTTATCAGCTACTCCAACAAACCTGAATATTTTTCCAGTTCAGAGTATATATGCAAATATGGACTTTTTATTCTGGAGGAAGAGTGCTATTGTAGAGCCTGAATTAGACAGGGATCCTTATCCCTGGATAATTTGGTATATTTGGAAAGCAAGGAATGACAAGCTGTTTAGAGGGATCGATAGAGACCCATTAGAGTTGGTACGATATGCGGAGAGTGAGTGTCAAGCCTGGTTTAATGCAAATGAAAGGGTGCCAGCAAATCTCCAAGAGAATGGAAGGAATGAATCTAATGAAGGATCTCAAGTCATAAGCTTGACAAACATTTGCATGGTGGATGGATCCTGGACGGCTACAACGCAGTTCAGTGGATGTGGCTGGGTTTGGAAGGATGGCTTGGGGAACGTACAACTACTGGGAGTTCGGAATATGCTAAGGCGAGAATCTGATTTGCATTCGGAACTGGAAGCACTGCGATGGGCAATGGAGAACATGCTTCAACATTCGACATGCCAGACTTTTGGAACGGATTGCAAGGATGTGATAGATATGATCAAGAACCCTCAAGGATGGCCGAGTTTTGCAACGGAGCTGGAGCAAATAGGAACTCTTTTAGTATCCTTCCCGGACTTCAAGATTTCACATATCCCCCGAGCGCAAAATCACTTCGCTGATTTTCTAGCTAAAACTGCATGATCTTTTCATAGAGCTCTTTATTTTATGGGTTGTTCTATTCCGGTTTGGTTACCCAGACCACCTCATGTTCTTTGAGTAATAGAATGGCCTTTCGATGTCAAAAAAAATAAAAAAAAATAAGGAAAATTAAAAAATAGGACAATTTGAACTATGATTTGTCACAATAAGATTTCTAGTAGATTTTTTAGGAAACTAGGACTTTAATTCTGTAAATACCAGAATACCCTTAAAATATAAATTAAAATGAATTAGAAAAATAAATTATAGTTTTAAAATTTGATTTAAAATTAGATCACTTAGAAAAAGTAAAAAGAGAAAGAAAAAAAAAAATACGTTATCGGGTATTATCGATTTACTTTACCCTCATTAACCTTCTTTTTCCCCCGAAACCTCTTCACTCCATCAATAGTGATTTAGGGTTCTTGGAGTAAATTCTTGTTCTTCGTTGGTTTCGTCGGATCTTTACCGATTAGAATATTTTCAAATCGGTGAAAAACACATATACGTATAAAAACTTAATATTTTGATGATATTTGGTTTAAAATCATGTTCTAATAAAACATATATTTCAACGTCTAGATGTTAACTCCAGGCGATATGGTGATGAAATCGGGGGAAAACGTGTGAAAAATCAATGGCGGCCGCAATTGTTAGATACAGAAAAAAATCAGGTCAGTGGAAAAGATGATTGCAAAATGACATTCTAACCCTTGCTTTAAATAACTGAGTAAAAATAACGCTTAATTGCGTGAACTATAGGTCGAACCGAGCACCTGACGTGAAACCACAGCTCCAATAGACATTTCAGCTATCAGAATTAATTGTAGGCTACCAAAATCACAGATATATAGTCATAAATTAGAATTTTTAATTTTTACTATATATAATATTTTTAAAATTAAAATAAATCCTCGATTAATCCTCGACAAATATAACTTAAAAAAAATCTCCAAGTATATTTAGAAGAGAGAAATACAAACTAAGAGAAAAAGATCGTGGGAGGAAAAGAAAAACGTGATATTTGGAGAAAACATTGTTTGAAAGATTAAGGGTAGATTTAATTTAGATTTAAGAAACTTATTTAACTGAATATGGAAGTTTTCATATTTTCACGATTTTGCTAGAATATGTATAATACCTACGCAGAACACCTTATAGTAGGTGAAAAACATATTCTTCCTTGATGCGTCATACAAGTTATGGCACGTAATGTAGCCGAGCTATATCATTGAGTTGTGGCTATATATCGTTATCAAGCTGTAGGTAGACCGAAGACATATTTCTTGATTATAACGTAACTGATTCTATCTTTGTCAAAATATACAAGAAAAGTTAGTTTATGGTATATATCCTTGATATATCTATGTTTAAAACTTAGAATCCGATTTATAAACTAAGTAAATTACCAGAATGAGTATTCTAAATGTAACTAAAAGATAAAATAAAATATGGTTCCAATTTTGTTTTTTTTTTAATTTAAACATATATATTGTCATACTTATGTTTCCAAGAGTTTTCATATTTTTTTACATTTTTAAAATTTAATTAACTATTTTCCCATTAAAGAAGAGTAAAATATAGTCAGAATTGCCGAAGTATAAGAAATCCTATTGTGACAACAAAAATTCAAAGTGTCTTATTTTTCTAATTTTTCCAAGATTTATTCCTAAGAATATATTGTCCATTTTAATTAAAAAAATTGCGAACGAGCTATCGTAATCATAGCTCACCACCACTCCAAGCAAAACAAATTATTTATTGAGTCAAGTCTCCTATCAAGAAAAGAAAATTTACCTCTTTAGTCATGTCTTCTATTTTGATTTTCTGCAGGATATCAAAGTTCACGTTCAATGCACAGGAAAGAAAGGAAGAATATGGAGTTCACAAAGACATATAGTAAGAAGTTCGGGTCAAATTTAAATAGTATTGGTTTATAAACAAAATTAATATGTTGGTGATCTAATTATACAGTTTTCAACTTTGTAGTGATCAATGCTAATATGTTTTCTTCTAGAGGAAAATTTGCTAAAATTATCCATCATCATGGCAAGAGCCAAATGAGATTATAGTAATATGTTTACTAACGTGAGCCAAAATCAGAGCTCATAAAGGTAAATTTATCCGATCCAGTTATTTGTATGTACATATAACCAATTGTTGGGGTCAAAATCGGTCAAGACAAAATCGATGCCCAAAAATCCTCGGAAAAACCAAGTGGAATTCAAAACTTCGAAAAACCGAGAGAACGGATAACCGAAACAGGACACATGAGGAACATGCGCCGGGCGGCCAGACTCGTGTGCTGGGCGCCGAGCGCCCAGACTTACGTTCTGGACAACGGACGTGTTGAACGAACGTCCTGTTTCTGCTTGCTGGGCGCCCAGGCTCGCGTCCAAGGCACCGGGCGCCCATACTTACGTTCTGGGCGCCGGGCGAGCAGAACGGACGTCCCGTTTCTGCTCGCCAGGCGCCCAGATCCGCGTCCTGGGCGCTGGGCATCCAGACAGACGTCCCGTTTCTGCTCGCCGGGGGCCCAGACCTCGATCCTGGGCGCCGGGCTGCTGGTCGTTCAGCGAGTACGGCCAATTCTTTGAGAAACCATCCTGGTACTAGTCTAGTCCTATACTTTGCATCCTTGCTTGAAGCTTCATAGTACGAATCTTTAAAATCGTGAATGTAAGACTCCCGTTCCGTTTCGATCGGAATCGTCGAGGAAGATTTGGAAAACCGCGAAATGTTCGATTAACGGAAAGATTTCAATTCATCGTATAAGACGATGGCGGTTATCTTAAAACACAATCATCTCAACTATAAGAGGAATTGGGGATCTTTCGGAAAATCGATGTCGCGACTAGATTACTTTCTCGGAAAAATCGTAAAAACATCCAAGGTCTAAAGAACGGCCCGAAAGGGTCCAAACACGACCAAACGGCCCGTTTACGATTTTCAATTCTAATTCGGGATAAGTATGACGGTTTGTGTTTATCTTTACACAACAAGATAAATGTCAAATTTCCAAAAGATAAATGTCAAGTTTCCCGACGATAAATGTGAAGTTTCCGGATAGACACGAAGATCGACGAAAATAGAAAAGCCCGATTCACGACAGATCTGGCCCAAAGGGAGGATAGAATGTCATAAGGAGGAGTATATAAGAAAGCTTGGGGTAAGGAGCAGAGGCATCATCAAAATTTCTCCAGAGCAACTTAGGCATTTTTATTTCCGTATTTACTATCGAGCTGCGACTCAACTAGGTTAGATTTAGGTTGTTAGACTAGCGAACTGAATGACAGCTCTCGTGGTCGACGTCCTTACCTGTTGTCCAAAACGCTCAAACGCGGATTCGGAAATATAATCATCTTTGCCCTTTTCTTTTTCTCTTACGATTCTAATACGAACTTCTCGATATATTGATTGTCTTGTGCGTGGCCCCGCAGATATCCGGGACCTTCAGGGGAAGTTAGGTTTACTTAACTCTCCTCCGTTTATTATTCACTAAAATCGACAGTGTGAATTTGGGTTCCCACAGTTTGGCGCTAGAAGGAGGGGAGGTACGGATCTATCTATCTCGCAACTACGCACAATCAGTCAACCATGTCCGCTGAAGCTAAAAAGGACAAGCAAACGCACGACAGAACATCCGTCGATGCCAACACTGAGAAGACACCTGCTGGAAACTCATTCGTGGTCACTGCCGAGGCAAACACCACAGTGTTAGACCAGATGAAGGAACTGTTCGCTTCCGCCCAGAAACGGTCGGACGAACAGGAAAAACTAATGAGCTCACTCGCTAAACAGGTCGAGACCTTAACAGCGAAGAGCAAACTCCCGCGCGGAACCACTAAGGTGAGACGCGGTAGAAGACTCGATTTTGGAACTCCCGGTAATCGAGATAAAGATGTCCCAAAAGAGTAAACGGAACACAATCCCGACGAAACGGCTCCAACAGGACAGAAAACGACCTCGGAAAACCTTCCGCCCCGGGGGGGGGGGGGAAGCCAAGGAGACGACGTCGAAAGAATCAACCTGGATGTCAGCGATCGATCGGATCATTCCGACGACGATGCTGATATCCATCCCAGAAGAACCCGAAGCCGGTCCACTCGACAGGTAGTGTCCTTTAGGAATCCCATGACGGAAGAGAAGGAAAACCACTATTGGTTGGAACAGGAAAAACTGGCTGGGGACCAGACTCGGAGCTATCGCAACCAGCGCCGACAAACTCGGAGAGACGCAGGTGGCAATAGCGAAATCCACGATCTACGCGATTACATCGCAAAAACTGCAACTGAGGTGAAAGCGGTAAAATCGTAAATCCACCATGCAACCAGTACTGCTCCCGAGATCGACAGACTTCTCGAGGAAGCGCGGAAAACTCTGTTCACTGCCCGGATCACGGAAGCAAATGTCTCAGACTCCGGGAAGATAAAAATCCCTGTCTACAACGGAACCGCTGATCCGAAAGTACATCTGCAGTCTTTCCAGATTGCTATGGGAAGGTGCTAACTCCCGGAACGGGAACGAGACGCCGGTTACTGCCTCCTCTTCGTCGAGAATCTCAAAGGCGCCGCGCTTGAATGGTTTTCTCATCTCGACAGAAACTCCATTGGAAGTTTCCGCCAGCTAGCTTCGGTGTTTCTCAAACACTTCTCCATATTCATGGATAGGAAAAATTCCGACGTGGACATATGGAGTTTGACGAGCCACTCCGCAATTTCATCAGAAGATTCAAACTGGTGATGTCTAGGGTATCGGGAATCAGCGACAAAGTCGCAATTGACGCCCTAAGAAAAACCCTCTGGTACAGGTCAAAGTTTCAAAAGTGGATATCTCTGGAAAGACCGCGGACAATCCAAGATACTCTCCATAAGGCCACCGACTTCATCATCATGGAAGAAGAGATGAAAGTCCTAGCGCAAAAGCACAGACCGCAGAAACCGTCCGCCAAGAAGAAACCCTCCCGTAACGACAAGTACGTCTATCACAAAGGGGAAGACATCCAAGGCGAGCATAACTACGCAGTCAATTCCAAACATAGTAAGACCTCCGGAAACACTTGGACCAGGAACCCGTACAAGGATAATTCCTACTTCGAGTTCCATCAGGCCAGAGGTCACTCAACCACCAACTGCAAAGTCCTCGGCGCCAGGCTCGCTGCAAAGCTCCTCGCTGGCGAGCTAGCAAAGGTCACGAGCATAAAAGACCTGATCCTGGATTCCGATCGCCCGCCAAAAACTGATAAGGCCGCCCCCGAGAACAAAGCGCCTGAAAATCAGTCGGGCGAAAGTGGGGAAGGAGACAAGACGATCAAGGAAACAATAATAATCGCCAAAGAATAAACATGATCATCGGAGGATCGCACTTCTTCCAAGACTCGGTCTCATCGATCAAAGCCTACGGGCGGAGAGCTGAGACCAGTTCCAACTAGCTTCCCGAAGACGACGTCCTTAACAACACGATCGTTTTTGAGGAACACGAAACCGTCGGCATCGACAAACCTCATCATGACGCCATAGTCATCGATTTGGCGATCCAGGATCTCGAGGTCGGTCGTATCCTCGTCGATACAGGAAGTACGGTCAATATCATGTTCCGCGACACCCTCCAAAGGATGAAGATCCCGCTCGGAGAAGTAATCCCGGAACCAAGACCCTTGACCGGATTTTCTGGCATCTCCTCTATGACCCTTGGGACGATCAAGCTCCCGGTCATGGCTAAGGAAGTCACGAAAATCATCGACTTTGTAGTGGTCGACAACCCAGCCATCTACAACGTAATCATGGGAAACCCTTGGATAAACACCATGAAGGCAGTACCGTCCACATATCATCTAGGCATCAAATTCTAGACTCCGACTGGAAACGCAGTAATCTGGGGAAGCCAAAAACAGTCGAGACTTTGCTTTCTAGCCGAGCACAAACTGCGAAAGAATCGGAACATCCCCGCGGCTAACCCGAAAAGAGCGAAAAAATCATTAGACATTCCCGAGAACTCGGGAAAGGATGACCTAAAATCATCCGACCTGGCAGCGACTCAAGACGACGACAAAGTCCCCGAGTCCATCGCCATAGAAGCGGACAACTCAGCTCCCGAAAATACCACCGACCCAGCCAGTGCGGTCAAAACGTCAGCACTCGGGGAGTAGACACATCCGCAGCAACAAACAGAACTACGAGATGGCTTGATCCTCGAAAGAGGTACGTAGGCAGCTCGTCGAAACCCGGCGAGTTCAGCTATCCCCCTCTTGTTAAAGATCCTCTTACATCCGACAAGGATACCATAGCGCGCTATACAAGAAATCCAAATTTTGGTCTAGCAGTCCTTCGGAGATAGTTCGATTCTTACTACACAAGTCGCATAAGCCGGTGCCAAGTCGCGGACTTTAATCAATAAGAGTCAGGAAGAAATCACTAACATACAAACGAAAGCCGATCAGTCATCGCACAACCTTAAAGCTGAGAGTAAACCTAGGTCTTGGCCTAAACCCAGCCTTGCTGGTACTAACATCTCATAGACATAGTATCAGAACTCGATACGAGATCTAAAACATGTCTCTTTTCGCTTACACCTAAAACGCTCACAAAAAAGCAGCATACGGACCAAGCGACAAAATAAGAGTTAGAATACGAAGTGACTACTCGCATTCTTCCCTCTACACTTGACGAAAGTATAAATAAAATCATAAAACAAAATTTTCGAGAAATCTATTTCATATTCATAAAAGCCGCAAAAAGCGGCGGCGATTCAAAGCCACAAACGGCCAGTCCCGAAATACATAAAGTTGCGCGACCTCCTACGGTCGCGGTATAAACAAATAAAATGGCTACACTCGGCCTAGCATACAGCAAGCGCAATGAAAGGGATATAATCCCAGAAAACTTCAGAGATCTAAATCTAAGTCACAATACCCGGAGAGGGAAAACCCGAACAAGCTCCCAGCTCGATGGGATCCCAGAGCTTTCGGACCCTTCCCTCGATCTGAGGAACCAAGGATTGGGCGTCACCACAGTCCCTCATGAGAACATTCATCTCGGCGACCTCGGTGGGAAAGGAGAAGTCATTGCCCTGCGTCTTGTGAAGGGTACCAACCGAGCCTCGGCACTCGCGGAAGTCACCTACGAATTCCTGAGCTTCCTTGAGGCTCTCGAACTCAGTGGAAAAAATTCCGGCCCTCCGCCTCATCTCAGCGGCAACCGTTCTCCTTCCCTTCCTTTCCGCGCGAATGAGGGCTCGAGAGTGAAGTTCGGCCTGTTTACGGTTTTTCTCTTCAACCTCCTGCCGGTATCGAAAAAGCTCCCTCTCGGCCTCCTCGGCCTTGAAGCAAGACAGTCGCGCTGCTCGGAAGTTTCCTTCGATCGCCGCGCCCCATGCTCTCATCCCCTGCAAAAACTTAAGGTCAAAGAGACGTACGCATAATTACAAAGATACGATCAAAGATTAAAGGACAAACCTCGTTGATTAGGCGAGACCCGTCACCAGTGACTTTCCTCCTAGCTTCATTGTCCAACGACTCGTCGGATGTAAACGCAGGAGGGAGGTTATCGAAAAAATCACCAGGGGGAGGAACCGCGCTAGTTCCTTCGGGGGCGAAACTAGGATTCCATCCCTGCAGCGGATGATCTCCCTAGGCAGCTTCGGAGGCAACATTTTTGCCCTTCCGAGACCTGTTTTTCCGCCTCTGAGTAGATAAGTCGGCAAGCTGCTCGACATTATCAAGAGGCCGGAAAGCACCTTGCGCCCGATGGAGCCCGACTGCGCTTTGGATCCGTTCAAAAGTGAAGGAGTTCCAGGAAGATGGCCTTGATCGAAGAAGATCTCGTTTAGCGTAAAGATCATTGGGAATCTCCGGAAAAGGGTTGTTCCCTGCATGAAATAATTCGTTATTTCTTCGCGAATTTCTAAAAAAAAATATATGTGTCAAAACAGAATGCAAAAGTAGGCATATTACCGCGACCATAATGCCATTTCCGAGGGAGTAGATCGAGGAAGCTTCCCCCAACGGACTCCTTGGGGTTCGAAGTAGTCCCCTGGACTATCGTCAGATCGTTCCTTGACTTAATAGAATACAAACCCTCGGCCGTCATTGGTCTGGTAGTCCAGAACCCCTCGAAGTCGCCAGGGCCGAGATCCATCCCCAACTTGTAGCTCAAGATCACCACGCCGAGCCAGCTCTTCATGGCTGGAACGTTCAGCTGGCCCATCGAGAGCTCGAAACGGCGAAGGGCACATACGATGGTGTTGGGGATCGGGAACCACATGCGGCAGTATCACAAATAGGCCTCATTGCAAGTAAAGAAACCTGGCGGAGGATTCCTCGCGCTTTCATTACCAACCGGGATTCGGAACGTAACTCCATTCGGAACTTGGCAAAAGTTTCGAAGGGTCGTGAGATACTCGGGAAGAACCGCGCTTGGCGTGAATGATGCACCGGGCGCCCTCGGAGGACATTTGGGAATGGAGTTCTCTCGCTGAGGCAGAGACGAGCCACCAAGAGCATTGCAATATGCCTCCCTCTCGTCTTCCTCAACCACGAACTCGTTTTTTGGGCTGATCACTTCGTTTGCCGAGGGGGTCGTCCGAAGACGAGTGGAAAGAAGAATTCTTCCTATAAGATTTTGATCTTGTAGACATCTTTTTCTTTGAAAGAAAGGAGAGGATTCTTAAGAATGGGATTGTTGGAAAATTCTTTGAGTGTAAAGATCTTGGATAAAGTGAGAATGATAAAAAAATCTTACTCCATCTTTATAAGCAAATTTTTTACTCTTTACTCCGACTTTCGGCAACGATTACATCTCCACACTTCCCTAACGAGTTATACCGCAAGTTAGAACCTAGTCCACCACGGTTCCTTGCTAGCTGGAGGGCTAACTGTTGGGGTCAAAATCGGTCAAGACAAAATCGATGCCCGAAAGTCCTCGGAAAAACCAAGTGGTATTCAAAACGTCGAAAAACCGAGAGAACGGATAACCGAAACAGGACACCCGAGGAACATGCGCCGGGTGCCCAGACTCGCGTCCTAGGCGCCGGGCGTCCAGACTTACGTTCTGGGCGCCGGGAGTGCAGACGGACATCCCGTTTCTGCTTGCCGGGCGTGCAGAACGGACGTCCCGTTTCTGCTCTCCGGGCGCCCAGACTCGCGTCCTGGGCACCGGGCGCCCAGACTTACGTTCTGGGCCCCGGGCATGCAGAACGGACGTCCCGTTTCTGCCCGCTGGGCGCCCAGACTTATGTTATGGGCGCCGGGCGTCCAGACGGACGTCCCGTTTCGGCGCGCCGGGCGCCCAGACCTCGATCCTGGGTGCCGGGCTGCTGGTCGTTCGGCGAGTACGGCCAATTCTTTGAGAAACCATCCTGGTACTAGTCCAGTCATCCTGGTACTAGTCCAGTCCTATACTTTGCATCCTTACTTGAAGCTTCGTAGTACGAATCTTTAAAGTCGTGAATGTAAGACTCCCGTTCCGTTTCGATCTGAATCGTCGAGGAAGATTCAGAAAACTGCGAAATGTTCGATTAACGAAAAGATTTCAGTTCATCGTATAAGGCGATGGCGGTTATCTTAAAATACCAATCATCTCAACTATACGAGGAATTGGAGATCTTTCGGAAAATCGATATCGCGACAAGATTACTTTCTCGGAAAAATCGTAAAAACATCTAAGGTCTAAAAATTGGCCCGGAAGGGTCCAAACACGACCAAACGGCCCGTTTACGATTTTTTAAATCTAATTCGGGATAAGTATGACGGTTTGTGTTTATCTTTACATAACAAGATAAATGTCAAATTTCCAAAAGATAAATGTCAAGTTCCCCGAAGATAAATGTGAAGTTTCCGGATAGACACGAAGATCGACGAAAATGGAAAAGTCTGATTTGCGTCAGATCTGGCCCAAAGGGAGGATAAAATTTCTCCAGAGCAACTTAGGCATTTTTATTTCCGTTTTTACTAGCGAGATGCGACTCAACTAGGTTAGATTTAGGTTGTTAGACTAGCGAACTGACCGACAGCTCTCGTGGCCGATGTCCTTACCTGTTGTCCAAAACGTTCAAACGCGGATTCAGAAATAAGATCATCTTTGCTCTTTTCTTTTTCTCTTACGATTCTAATACCAACTTCTCGATATATTGATTATTTTGTGCGTGGCCCCGCAGATATCCGGGACCTTCAGGGAAGTTAGGTTCACTTAACTTTCCTCCGTTTTGTTATTCACTAAAATCGACAGTGCAAATTTCGGTTCCTACACCAATATTGTTTTGTCAGCTGATGAAATTTTCTTATTTTCTCTGTTCATTCATATTAGTAATCGGTCGCCAAACGTGTTGGAATAAAGTTTGTGCTCTTTATTTTTAATGAAATATTCATTTGAATCTCCCCGTCTTTTCTCTAGGACTAACCTTTGTTATTCTGTTAACAGAATTCTACTCAAGGAAAGACTGATGGTAAACAATATATAAAGACGACAAAGGATGCGATATACTTCCGAAGAAGGGATTGTTTACCATGAAAAGCAAATAGCAGCTAATCATATATTTAGGTTTTTATCTATAATGTGTTTAGGTATAAGTTTAGTTTATGTTTTTATATATTAGTTGTGTTGATATCTTATGTAATTTTTATTGTGTATCTTTTTGAGGTTTTGCTTATAACAAATTTATATCATAATTTTATATTTTTCATAGGTTATAGAGATAAAAAAGGTTTTAGTAACAATTTTGCAGCTTATTTATCAAATAAGCACAATATTTTGACCACTACAAAATGAGTAGTATCCTACCAAGTTCAGCAACTCATCTAGGTCAATTGGCTGGCCATTCTTGAGATAGTCCCCAAGAAGGTCGTCGAAAGATCTCGCCCATCGGCCGCATCGTCGTAGATAACAATAGTTTTGTCCTTACGGAGTTTTGACCTCCTTCTCTCGTTCCGACCCTTGCATGGCATGAAACCATCCATGCTTGATTCCGACTTATTGCCTACCGACACGTCAGGATCAAGACAAGAAAGGTAAAGCGCAATGGAACGACGCACCCGGTTTCAGGTTGAACGTGGCCCTGAAACATTTTTCCTCGCGGAACAAGTCTCTGATTGCGAGCAGATCATCTGGGATCGGAGGGAATGGCCTGCTTACTGCAAAAAAAAAATCAAGAAACACCCGTAAAGACGAACGTCTAAAGAAAATATGTCGTTTTGACCAGAAGTACCTTTGCGACCCCACGCGGTCCTGAAGAAGGGAATAGCGCTCGCCTCCACGGAAACATCGTCTACTCGAACAAAGAAAAATAAGTCTTTCCAAGCGTGATAATTCGAGTAGAAATGCGTTATGATCGCCATGGAAGGATGAGACTTTAGCTGGACAAATATTGAATTCCCACAAGGTCTCAGGAGAGCTTCAAAATGGCTAACATCCAGAGTTACACCAAGTTTGTAACTCAACGCCAATATCCTGACGAGGTGCTGCAGGTTGCATGGTTAAAGCTGGCTAATCGATATGTTAAAGCAGTTTAGGAGCTTTGCGATGACCTCTGGAATTGGAAACCACATACGAGATTACATCAAGTAAACCTCGTAACATGTAAAGTAGCCCTCTGACGGGGATACAGCGACTTCTCCAACTTCGGGAAGACGAAACTTGACTGACTCTGGAACTCAGCAGAAGTTCCGGATGGCTGCAAGAACATTGGGGCAACTCCTGCTCAGACAACCTTCAATGAGATCAGCAGTGAATGGGAGAGGGTTCCATATCCAGGTTGGGGGGTTTACTCCGCCAGTCGCTTCAATATATGCCTCTACTTCTTCAGGATCAACCGGCGGGATCTCGTATTCTACTTTCGGCACAGCGTCATTGAATTACAAGCTCGAGCTGCCAGAGGCGAAGTAACTGCATCGAGACTTTCTTGAGATTCTCTTTCCTGAAGACGTGATATAAAAAGGGGTAATTTTTTTTCTTTTATGCTAAGGGAGAGAAGAAAGAAAATAATTTTCTATCTTTGAAAGATGTGTGGAAGTGAGCAAGTAAAGAACTTGAAAACTTACTCCACATACTTATAGACAATTTTTTTTACTATTCACTTTCGAAATTTCCGACATCAGATTTCCCCTAACTCAACATGTTTAACTCACTCGCAAGAATATCGCAATTCTAACGAGCTGGGGGTCTAACTGTTCGGGTCAAAATCGCTGACGGCAAAATCGAACGTCGAAGACTTCTCGAAAGATATTTTACTTTGTAAAAATAAATAAAAAGCACGAAAAACTTAAA
Source organism: Raphanus sativus (assembly GCF_000801105.2). Lineage (NCBI taxonomy): Eukaryota > Viridiplantae > Streptophyta > Magnoliopsida > Brassicales > Brassicaceae > Raphanus > Raphanus sativus. Next base: position 18,985,013 of record NC_079511.1, read on the forward strand.
TCGAGTTTCAAACCAATTCCAAAAAAGAATTAGGAAAGATAAATAGTCTCGAGATAGATGAAGACGCGAACAATGAAACGAGTACAAAGAAACGATCGACCGAACACACCAAACAAGCGGGTCGAGCCAAACAAGGCAACCAACTCGTCATCTTGGTGAGTTTGAGCACCTCCAACTCGCCAAGATGGCGAGTTGGATCAAAAACGATGGCCAACTCGCCATTTCGGCGAGTCAAATAGCCAAAATCAGCCTTTGTCCCGTAGCACTCTTCTTTGAAGTCGGAGTGAGCTACTTCTTGTTTCATCTCGATCGGAGTTACCATCGGAATCTTACGATAAAAACCGCGAGAATTTGTTTCTGTTTGTGGATTTTTAATTAATCGTATAAGAACGGCAACGGTCGACTAAACACCTTGAACTGCCTTTACTATACGATAAGTTCAAATTTCCGGAAATCGACGTCGCTTCTTGAGAAATGTTTTAAAATCGAGAAAAACGCTTATGTCGGAAAACGGCTCGAAAGGAGTCCAGGACACGGAAAAAAGCCCACTCTTGATTGTATACAAGAATCAAACCCAGTCACTATGACGGTTTATCTTTTGTCATGCAGAATAGGATAAATGTTAAGTTTGAAGGATAAATATCAAGTTTCCGCGGATAGACATGAAGGTCAGAGAAAAATGAAATATTTTCACGAGAGGATAATCTTGACCAGGGGGAAAGATAGGAAAGAGCAAACCGCCTTAGGAGGAGTATATAAGAATGTTAGGACAGAAGATGCAAAAGATCCAAATTAAGTCACTGTAGAAAACTTAGCATTTAGAGCAATATGCAATTTTCCGTTTTCGTTATCGAGCTGCGACACAACTAGGTTTTTCATAGTGTAAGGTTGCTAGAACTAAGGAAATCGCGGACAGCTCTCGCAGCCAAGGCTCTTACCGTGTTGTAATGCTCATACGCGAATTCAGAATAAGATCTACTTTGGTCTCTTTTTTTCAATTTTTATTTTCCATCCATTTATTTTCGTGTTCTTGATTGTTTGGCGTGTGGTTTAGCAGATATCCGGAAAATATAAGAAATTAGGGTTTTCCCAACTTTCCCAAATCGAACGAAATCGACAGTGCAAATTTCGGTTCCCACAAATGCCACTTTGTGGTCTTCGACAGAGAGATGCTTCAACTCACTAACAAAGATGCAGCTGCTCTGAGTCTAGATAGGTTTGTTCTTCATTACGGCAATTTTCCCCACAATATAACATTGTAAAAACAAGTGTGCATCTACTCAACTCTTGCATCCGCTGCAGATGAATGTTCAACTGTTTTCCAGACTTCCACCAGCAATCCTGCTCCATTTATTGAAAAAGAAATTGGCCAACCATCTGCTTCTAGCAGCACCAAAGTTGAAGGTCAAAAGGATGACACAAATCCAGATGGCGTTAAGGACAAAGAGGTTGGCCACAAACACACCTGCGAGTAAAGTTGATTAAGCTGTGAAGATGCAGATTTCTAAGATGTTCTGTATTAGTTCGTGAAGTACTACAGGAGGTACTACAGACGTGTCTCATGAAAATGAAACTGAATGGTAGATTGAGTTTTGTGATGTGCGTGAACTTGATGAGCTTGGAAAAGGAAAGAAGATATAAGCTTGAAGATATATGGACGTTTTCCATAAAGTAAAAGGGAGTTTACTTGAAGATGAAGTTTTCCATTAAGGTAAATGGAAAGTTACCTTATGTGTATTGGAAAGACTTGGAGAGCAAGTGGAAGACTTGGAGAGCAAGTTGAAGACGTAAAGAACAAGTAATGGTCTGCTATATAAGGAGGGACGTGCCTCATGAGAAAGCTAGACCTCACATAATAGAGAGAGGGGTTTCATTGTATATTGGTGTATCTGTTTGGTGTCGAAGCAGTGTCTGTAGTAGTTGTCGATGGAGTCTGATGTTGACTTAGTTTGGTGGCGTTGGTTTTGGCGCTTTGTATGGTGGAGTTAGCCATCGTGTGTAGCTCGTGGTGAGCTGTGTGTGTGCTTGGAGGATCAAGCGTTTTGTGTCACTGGTGTGCGTTGGGTACTGACGTACTTGGTGAAGTACTTCCGAGAAGTGGAAGATCGAAGCCTAGACTCAGGGGGAGTTTAGCAAAGGAAGTTTCATTAAAGAGGTCTGTGAAGATTGCAGCTGTAGAAGACAGTGTGCTCTGGCGTGTCCGGATGAGATCTGTTGTATTCCTAATCTTTGTAGATTGCTCCTTAGAAAAGAGTGGTAGACACTCGTGTGTGTTGTACCATATAGCAATTGTAGGTTGCTCCTTGTTCTAAGTCAATGAAATCTGGACGAGGTCCCGGGGATGTAGGAAACGAATCCCGTTAACAAACTTTGTGTGCCATTTACTTTCTGCACTAGTTTTTGTCGCTCTCTCTACATTAACAAGTGGTATCAGAGCGGGTCACCTAAGTTACTGGTGTGATCTGGGAGAGTGAGGACAAAAACTTGTTCAGGAAGTAGAACAAAGTTTGATTGAAGATTGATGAAGATGGCGTAATGGGATTTCTTCATAGATTTGGAAGTTGCTGATCTTCGAATTGGTTTTTGACCATGATGTGACTCATAGGGGGAGATTGAAGACGTGGTTTTCAAACCAGTTATGATGAGTGCACATGCATAGTCAAAAAGGGGGAGATTGAAGATGCAGATTTCTAAGATGTTCTGTATTAGTTCGTGAAGTACTACAGGAGGTACTACAGACGTGTCTCATGAAAATGAAACTGAATGGTAGATTGAGTTTTGTGATGTGCGTGAACTTGATGAGCTTGGAAAAGGAAAGAAGATATGTGCTTGAAGACATATGGACGTTTTCCATAAAGTAAAAGGGAGTTTACTTGAAGATGAAGTTTTCCATTAAGGTAAATGGAAAGTTACCTTATGTGTATTGGAAAGACTTGGAGAGCAAGTGGAAGACTTGGAGAGCAAGTTGAAGACGTAAAGAACAAGTAATGGTCTGCTATATAAGGAGGGATGTGCCTCATGAGAAAGCTAGACCTCACATAATAGAGAGAGGGGTTTCATTGTATATTGGTGTATCTGTTTGGTGTCGAAGCAGTGTCTGTAGTAGTTGTCAATGGAGTCTGATGTTGACTTAGTTTGGTGGCGTTGGTGTTGGCGCTTTGTATGGTGGAGTTAGCCATCGTGTGTAGCTCGTGGTGAGCTGTGTGTGTGCTTGGAGGATCAAGCGTTTTGTGTCACTGGTGTGCGTTGGGTACTGACGTACTTGGTGAAGTACTTCCGAGAAGTGGAAGATCGAAGCCTAGACTCAGGGGGAGTTTAGCAAAGGAGGTTTCATTGAAGAGGTCTGTGAAGATTGCAGCTGTAGAAGACAGTGTGCTCTGGCGTATCCGGATGGGATCTGTTGTATTCCTAATCTTTGTAGATTGCTCCTTAGAAAAGAGTGGTAGACACTCGTGTGTGTTGTACCATATAGCAATTGTAGATTGCTCCTTTAGTCAATGAAATCTGGACGAAGTCCCGGGGATGTAGGAAACGAACTCCGTTAACAAACTTTGTGTGCCATTTACTTTCTGCACTAGTTTTTGTCGCTCTTTCTACATTAACAAGCTGTTCCACCGTCAATCCAACCCCACTTCTGTTTCTTACCAATTTCTTATATTACTATGCATTTACTATGTTACACAGCAATATTTTCCCTATTTCCATAGTATTTTTAAAATCCATTTCCGGCTAAGTACCGTTTCAGAACAGTTCTTTTAATTAATAGTGAAAAAGGGTTGACGTAATTTCATGAATTTTGAAACAAAATGCAAACCATTTTATTCACGTTGCCTTCGTGTGGTTTTCTAAAACATTTCTGGTAAAATAGATTCAAAAATATTACACCTGACCATTACTGTGAATTAACTATATACGAAATTATGAAAACAACACCCTCAATTAGTCACTCCCTACTTCTCCTCGCGTTGCATAATACACTTCGATATTTTCACCACAAAACACCTTCATATAGTCTTGCCTTCTCCAACAATACTTCAAACTTTGATTTTGAACAACGTACGTGCATTTGTTAACGTCCCCGCTCCCCGCCCTAGTCTTATAAATGCACTAATAGTTTTTGTCTCTCTATATCGATAACCATAAGAAAACAATCAAACCGAAACCAGAAGCCCATGCCTACAGCCTACCTATAAAACATCAATTGAACTAAAAAAGGAAGTGATACAGACCCATAATAACATTGACACCAAAAATATTTTCTGATCTTAAGATTGATTTCTTGATGCATCAATGTAAGGTGCAATACTATTAACTTTCCGTAGTAGAAGGAGGTATAGAAAATAAGATCTGGCTCCACCATTAATTGGAACATCCTAAGGTTAGAAGTATATGAAAAAAACACTCACTAATAATAGTGAGTAATCACGTTAGACAATATTCTGCAGACCTCTGATCATCTGAGTCCCAAGACAGTAATTCCAAGGTCGCCCAAGTATAACGACCTCCATGAATCTGCAACTGGTTAGCCTCAAAGCAGTATACACTGCCGTTTATACCGATCTTGCTTGATCCCTGAGTGCATTTCATCTTTTGTTTATCCAGGGCGTATCTTATTCTCACCGAGTTCTCCCAGCGCCAAGTCATCTCGTATAACTTAATGAGAACAAGATAAAGAAGCCATGACTTTGGTTCAGACTCTAACATTTTTTCTGCTACTCTCTCAGCGAGTCTTATATCTCCAAGGTCAATGGATGCACAGAGAATAGGTTTCCAAATATGAGAGCTTGGTTCAAAAGGCATCTTCTCAGCAATGTCATTTGCTTCATTGATCATACCAACCCTGCACAGCAACTCAACCATATAGGCGTAATGCTCATTCTCGGGATCAACTCCATGAACCTTTTTCATAGAAGAGAATATCTGATTCCCTTCGTTAACAAAGTTAGCATAACCACAAGCTACCAATACACCCATTAAAGTCACTTTGTCCGGTTTCAGACCTCGGTGCATCAACAATTGACGGAAAATGGCAAGGGACTCATCTGCTCTGCAGTTTCTTGCCAAACCCATTATCACTGTGTTCTAAAAGAACAAATCCTTTTCATCAGTTGTTGCAAACACTCGCATTGCTGAATCAACCAACCCGGTTTTGAAGTAAATCTCCATGAGTGAGGTTGCTACAAGTGTGTCCAGATGAAACCCTAACTTGACAGCCAAAGAATGAACTTGAGCTCCGTGCTCTACCATCATGACATTCAGTGAGCTCAAAACGCTACTGAAAGTGAACTTATCCGGCTTAACTCTCTACCTCATAGCGAGGATAAAAATCTTAAGAGCCTCTTCTCCAAAACCATGCCACGAATAGCTAGCAACCAAGGAGTACTTGCACAACACCGAGTCCCATTTCTCCAACTGCCGAAAAAGCTTAACCGAATCCTCCAGTCTGTCGCATTTGGAAAACATGTCAATCGAAGCTCCTGAAACAACAGTGTTAGAATGAAACCCCATCTTGATGCAAAGAGCTAGAGCCTGCTTACACTTGCACAAGTCTTGTAAACCCGAGCAAATAGATACAACGGTCGAGAATGCGTACTCGTCAGGTTGATACCCCATTTCTCTCATTACTCGAAACTGATCCAAAGCCACTTCTTTGTTCCCAGAATCAGAACAACACAAGATCAAAGAGTTCCACGAGATAACATCTCTACCCTCCATTGTTAAAAACACGGATAAAGCATAATCAAAAACTCCTACCCTTCTATACATATCCATAAGAGAATTCCACACCACCACCGGATTGGACAAACTTACACCGCTGCAAATAACATTACCATGTATTTGTTCCCCATGGCGTACACAAGTAACCAGTGTAGCTAGAATGGAAAACGTGAACTCTGTTGGACTTATAAAATATCTCCGCATATCCAAGAATGTCCTGATTGCATTTCTCGGAGACCCAAAAGAAGCAAACCCTGAAATCATTGTGTTCCAGCTAACAACATCTCGTTCAGGCATTCCGTCGAACAGGTAGAGTGCGTGATTGAGATAATCGTTTTTTAACAAGCCCTTTAAGTAGACGTTCCATAATGGTGTTCTTTTCGGTAATAGCCTCAAACAATTGCAAAGCATCTGTGACGGAACCGGATTTGAAGTAGAGCTGAAGACAACGATTTCCCTAGAAAGTATTGTAAGACCCGAAATCCCTTACCCAACCAATCCCCAGTCTTACCTAGATGTCTAAGTGTAATTGAGTCAGTTAAGTCCAATAGTTTCTAAGTCTTTTTCAATCATTTGAGATTCATACAATCAAACATAAACAGGCGGAAGCTAAGTTAAAATATCATTTCATATATATAAATCAATGTGATCCATACAAATCATTCATATCATTCAGTTTGCACAATAGGCTATCATAATTTCAATGTATCTAATCTATCACTACATCACACATCCATCACGGCCAAGGTCTTCATGGCTCCTTAGCCTTACCATGGTCCCTGTCTGATCCTGAAATCAAAACCCACAACACATATACATAAGAATCACAGTCCGATACCCTAGCAATCAAAATTCTAAGTATGGTTCGGATACTTAGCCTAATCTGGCCGAAAATGACCATTTCAGATAAACTCCCAAAAAACTAAATAAAATTCATGACAATTCATGATAATTCCAAACTAAGAGAATGGTCCAATAAGATTTCCCAGAACCGGCCTCGATCATGTTGATCTCGGCCAAGATCAGCCAAATCGGCCATAAAGGACCACCTCTAAATCAATTAAATAAAACCAATTAAAAACCATGATAATTCATGATAAATACCCATTAAAGGATTTTCAAAGTCGGACCTTAACAATTCCTTCAGGAACTATAAGATCTGACCATACCAGCCCAACCAAGGCCATTGAGAGATTACTCTAATCCAACCAAGGCCTTGCGGCTTTGTCAATGAGTCTGAACTCACATTCTTCATCAGAATATGGAATAAAAGATATGGATTGACAAGAAAAGAGTAATAGATGCAACCAGCATCACATGGACCGATCGGCTCGACCACACGGACCGATGGTCTTGGGCGATAGCATGCGGTTAGCATCACTAACCTTAGGCGTGTGCTATGAAGTGCCCAAACTCTTCTCCACAGCCTTATCCTTCTGCCTGGTATACATCTCCGATCAAGTCTCCTTTGCCCACGGTTAGAACTCGCCGGAATCACCAAACTCCCACTCGGTTGCCTTGGTGGCCGATCTCTCTCTCTCTCTATTTAATTCTGTATGAATTTGGGTAGAGGTTCCCCTATGTTTCTCATGAAATAAATCGATGTGCCAAGCCCTCTATTTATAGAAATGCCATCGACAACCAGCCTTGGGCGAACGGTTGCAAGGTTTGGGCGGAAAGGCACATGTGATTTAAATCACATCCCTTCGGCCAAACTGCCACCAACTGCTCTCTAACCGCTCCCCTTGATCGATCTCGACCTTCCAGGACTTTGTCAAGTGCCTGGTTCACTTGACAAGCTCCTTGGCCACACCGGACCATGTCACCACCGAGCCGGACCCTTAACTGTCCAAGAATCGGTCCAACCGCCCAAGTACCAAACACTCCACCTAGCTGAGGTGAGCTGATCACTAACTTCTCCAGCTGACTGAGCTAATACTCCAGCTACTGGAGCTGACCTGAACTCCCTTGAGCTGCTGTGAGCTACCTCACACTTCATCTAGATAGTCGAGCTTTCATACCGCATCGCCCAGCTGCCTAGACACTCGCCCAACTCTATTCAACTTGCCTTCTTGCCTTTCTGGTTAAGTCTAAGTCTCCTGATGCACTTAACCACTACTTTGGACCATGATACGCTTGCCTTTAGGTCACATGACCTGGCTGGTCCATGTCCTCGCACCATGGCCCGTTCTGATGGCTTTATCTAGAATCGGGGACATGACAAGTATTGTCTATCAATCCAACTTTGACGAGTTGGGCATGGACGACTCTAGCTAAAGTTGGACACTTTGAGAGCAGAGAGCGGTCTATGAGACGTGAAAAGTAGAAAGAGGACGGCATGCAAAGTCCATGAGTTCATCGGTGCTGTGAGAACATTCATGTGAGGAGTTTTTTATTTATTTATTTGAATTATCATGGCAGGCGGGGGGTAATTTTTTCAAGGAAAATTACACCCCATAGTTACACAAAAAACCCAAATTAGCTAACTAAACAAAATCCCCTTCTCTCACTTCCATCTTCTTCCTATCTCTTTCTAATCTCACTCAAAAAATCTAATTTCAATTTTTTTGTCATTTCACAAATTTTCCCTTTTTCAATGTTTAGTGATTTTTTTTAAAGTTAATTTGCTGTATATACCTAATTATAGTCAAAATTAGCAAACTACCACTAGGATATATAAAATAAAAAATCCTGTAGCGAAATATGCATAAAATGACTATTTTATCCCTGCCCAATTTTTTCAACTTTTTTCTCTCTTTTTTTTCTCATTCTATCGTCTCTTTCCTTTGTCCATTTTTTTTCTTCCTGTATATCTTTCCTCTCAATCTAAACCTTCACTAAAATAAAAAGACATCTTTTAAATTTAGTTATCAATTTCAATCGTTGCATATTCCATTTTCATCATTAAAATTATATACTCCACAACTCAATTTGATCACGATCACATCAATTATGCGGAGTTGGATGGATCATGTACGCCAATGAATTATGGACTCAAACAAGACCAAATTACAATTAATTAGTTACATGCTTTTACCGATTTAATATTCTGAAATTATTTCAGAGGGGTGAGTAAACATAGTAGATGAAGAGAGAAGAAACACAGTAAAATATTAGTACGATAACAATGACATTTAACGCCAAGATGTATCATAAACTATTATAGAAATTGTTAGTATATATTTTGTTTAATAGAAAACATACTTATCAAGTAACAAAACAACTAGACCATGACCCGCCCGACCGGGCGGATGTTTAATTAATTTTTTATTTTTGATTTACACTAAATGATGTATTTGTTAATAGTTACTTGTGATACATTGAGTTCTTTTTGAATTTTAAAAAAAACAATCAAATGTGTGAAAAATATTTTTTATTATAAAGAAAGCTTAAAGTGAACAATGATAGATTATATATGAAATATATAAATCAATTAAGTTAATTAATACGTTGAAATAAATGACTTTGAGTCATATATAAATCAATTTAATCGGCTCATTGTTATTACATTTTTTGTTAGGGCCATAGTGTTTTATATCAAATTAAGTTGGTCTAGTGGCTCATGACTCTCTTCTCTTATTCTAACCGACAATTTTGTTTTGTAACCGTTCGGTGTTTAGAAAAAAATTGTGAAGAATGAAAAAAAGAAATATCTTGACTTTCGGTGTTCTCCCATAGCGATGACGATTTCAAAACTCATTAATCGAGGGTCTAATGTTTTATCTTTGTGAATCTGATGTTTTTTCTTTACGAATCAAGGTATGGAGTAATTAAATCTTTTTGAAATAATTGGTTTATTTTTCATTCTGTTTCAAAGTATATTCTTTGCATGCCTAGTTACACCTAGTTAATTAATAAATGTCCATAACATTTATAAATCAAATCAATTGTTTCCTAAAAATAATGTAGTTAGCAAGAATGTAGGCAATTGCCTCATTCTTAACTATTTACTTAATCTTATATTTAATATTGAGTACTCTGCAAGTTCAGTTAAACAGATTTTACTGGGAAGAAAACGTAGATAATTTATTCATACGATATTTTTTTAGACTTATTGAGACCTATCTCTATGTGAGGTGAATAAACATTGATTTAGATGAAAAGGGAAATTCAATTTTATCTTGAAATTATTTTAATAGAGAATGGAAATTAAATTTTTATTTTACGACAATAAATAATTTCGAAATTAATATCCTAGATTTTTTTATGATAAGAAATATATAATTTCGGAATTTATTTAATACAAGAAAAGTTAAATTTTGTTTTAGGACAACACATTAACTAAATTGAAAAAGACAAACATTAAATTAAAGACTATCTATAAATAAACAGAGTGATAAAGACACATTTAATAAACTGATTAAGACAAACATTTTTATAGAAAGTTTAATTAATATTCTCAATGACATGCCATTGTAAATAACTTGAAAAACTAAGGGATATTTTTAAAGTGTTTTTCTCTTTTAATAATATAGATGAAATCAACTCTAATATTTATATATAATACATTTATTTAACAGCTAAGAATATATTAATTGAATAGATAATGATAAAGTTAACCCGATAATCTAATATGTATCTTCTAACAAAATATATATCAGTTGATAATAGCTATTTTAACACTTTACCAATCAATTTAATAATTGATAACAACTTATGTAACATCTAACTGAACATTTACCGGCTAATGAAAACATATTATATAAAGATGTAACAGTTAATTTTGGACGTACAATGTAATATGACATATTAGACCGGCAACCAAATTTATACCATCTAACATACTGTGTATCAGCCAACATCAGTTCTTTTTTAACAACTTACAAACCATTTTAAAAAGACTTTAACATACTTTGCAACAGCTAAGTAAACATTTATCTGCTCACATACTTATTATGTAACATCTAATCAAACAGTCATTAACTAAGTTTTTAAATTGCGGCTACAAATACTAGCACAGCTGAAATGCTAGATTAATATTATTTTCAACTATGTCAAAGAGACCTCGCTCTTTCTCACTATACGCCCCATCCATATGTTTGTGTGCCTTACTAGCCCATGAATCGACGAGAACCCTCCAATACGTGCAATGGCGGTTGAGATAGAGTGAACCGATGAAAATGGTGTGATAGACGAATTCATGAAGTGATCATTTCCGTGGATCCATGCTCTGTGTTAAATGAAACATACATAGGCGTAAACTCATTAACACCTACGGAAATTAAAAAAAAAAAAAGAATTTATTTAGAATTTTAAAACTGTGAGCTATATTTAGGGATCTTAAGAAGATACAAAGAAGAAAGAATAAAGTAAATAGAAAGGAAAAACTGTTTGGGCAGGAGAACTTATGGAGATACGTGAGAGAGAGAATGTAGGTGGATAGTTTAGGCAGGGATAATGTGGTATTATAAAAATGTCAATAGTGTCTAATATAGTGTTAGGGTAGTTAACTAATATTGAGTTTTTCTATGTATATGGAACCTAAATACTCTTTTTTTTATAGCACACTTTTGGGTTGTATTATGACATTTTCAAACTATTTTTAAGAAAATATATGTTTCTGAAGTATTAATTTTTGGTTGTGTTCATCAATTTTCATGTTTTCTAAATTGATCTTTGGTGACCGAAAGAGAAAAATTTACTGTTAAATTATATTTCGTTAGCCTAAGTTTGGTGAAATCTTAAAAAGCAGTTTTGTAAATAGATTTTTCTTCTTATTTATTCGTGAAATTTATGTATTGCTAATTGTATTATATATTTTTAAAAAATTCTTATTTATTGACTAATTGTTTCATCTAAATCAAAATTTATTATATACTCTAACTAAAACTTTATTGTTTTGTGTTACATTTTGTTCTCCAAACTGAGTTTAAAGATCTATTGTGAACTAACATTTGGTTATTATTTTCCATTATTTATTTTTCTAGTAAATATTTCTACAATTTAGTTTCGTAAAAATAAGAAAAATTACTAAGATTTATTTTTCATTTGTTTTTGGTTTGTTTATGGTTCAGTCTATGATTCCTGAATTAAGAACCACTTGAGTATTTATGAATTTCGATTTGGTTTATGTTTATTTTTGGTTTTGTTATTTTGATTCTTTTTGTTTTTTTTCGGATAACTGTTTTAGGTACTGGATAATATCATATAAAATTCAGGGTCTAATTTGGTTCCGGTTTGATTCTATTTTTGCAGATAATTTGGGTAAGAATTGTTTTTTCACATATATGATCTTATGACCTGGATAAATCTTTTTGGATGAAAAAATATTTGGTAAATTTGAGTCTTACCGCTATTCAGATAATTTCAAATATTTTGGTGAAAATATTCCGATAAATCATTTTCGGATAGTTTGGTTTATAAGAAGTATTTTAATAATATTTTAGTTTTAAAATTAATTATAATTAATAATTTTAGGTATGTAAATTGTATTTTGAATATTTTAGTATCCCTTCGATTCTTCACTAGGTTCTGGTTTGATTTCTGATTCTCGCTTTGTATGCCTATATTTCACTCAAATATGGTTTAGATTGATGTCAATTTACTGTTGGATTTAAAATAAACTATTGATTAAAATTGTTCCATGAGGTATTAAACATTTGTTTGTTTGCAATAACAAATTTCTGTAAATTTCCTTCTGTTTTATACTTATTTTTTTTTTCATTTTTAGTAAAATTTATTAAATTATTAATTTAATTTAATTTCTTATGTGATTCTATCAAAATTACTAATATATATTGCTAATTATTTCTAAAATTACTAATTGTTAACTTATATACATATATTTTAAATAACTATCTTTTTCTTTTCTTTTGTGTTCTTTTGCATAAGTGTGTGTCACCTTTGAGCGAAATTCTAAGCTATATCTTTGAAATACATAGTTGGTTATCAGTTTATCTCCATCAAATTCATTAGCCCTTCTTTTGCGCCTTACGACATCTTCCATATGCCAGTAGCTTAAGCTCCTTGCCAGATGAACATCGAATAATGTTCGCGAAAATCAATAGATAGATCATGGAAACTATTGATGTAGTTATCCTGGGCATTTTACCTGGACCCGAAAACCCGAACCGGATATATCTAAAAATATATGATCCGAAACTGAAGCAAAAAATTTCAAGTACCTATTGGGTCTAAAATTATTTTATCTGAAAAAAAAGAACCGAAAAGAACCGACCCGAATAGACCCGGACTCGAAAAGAACCAAAGCGAATAAAATCAACTCGAGAAGAAACGATTCATACCCGAATTAAAACATAAATATCCAAAACTATGATTTTTTGTGTTCTATTTTCTATATTTTATTTTAAGATTTATTTGAAAAATCCTTTTGATAAAAAAATTTGTTTTTATTTTATAACATTTTTAAGTAATATGAAGCTGTAAATGTAAAATTTAAAGTTTTAAATGTTTTATCTTAATTATTAATAGTTTATTTTAAGTTATTTTGTAAAATATTAGATATATATGACAGATTTCGACTAAAATTTTATGGGGCTGGGTATTTTGTGTTCTTTTCAGATCCTAAATACCTGAACTCAATCCGGACACGAAAATTACCGATATTTTACTGGTATTTTAATTATAGATCCGAACTGACCCGAACCGGAGAAGAACCGACCCAAACCCGAACCAAATATTTTCAATTACCTATTGGATCCCAATGTCTAGGACCCGATGGACCCAGACTCGAAAGAAACCGACCCAAACCCGTTCCGAAGACCCGAACGCCCATGCATAATTATATTGAACGCAGTCATATGATCGATATGGTCAGATTCACTTGAGAAAGATGTGATTTATGCTTATCCAAATCATACTCAGTTCTCAGTGATCTTTGTTGTGGACTATATCTTTTGTGTGCAGAAAGGATACACTCTATATTGGGACACAAACTCGTAACTCAATTGATTATTGATGAGAAGTCATGTATTGAGTTTTGAAGAACATAGATCTATTGAGTTGTTGTTTGGGTTGTTGCAGCTCTCTCACCCACCTGTTTGAAATTCGTTCTGAAGATTTGTCTCCTTGAAGTTTTGGGATCTTGATCATCTGTAGAGGGTTGTGTGCGCGGCAGCTAGCAAATCTAAGCTTTCATTTGTTGCTTTTTTTTTAATGTAACTTGATGCTCAAAAATGTCTAGCAAGTTTTGCATTAATGTCATCATTGTGGCAAGATCTGCAACTGGCTGTTTGGCACCCTTGCCGATTCCAGTGTCATTGTCTCCAGCCACCTTTGATTGTTCTTGTATTTGCTTTCTAATTCCCCAAATATAGCGCCAATTGTTTAATATGAATTCAGCATGTAAAGATGAAATAATGAATTTGATGGTGAGTTATTTGAAAGACTTTTATTGACCTATCAAAAGTTTAAACAATAGAAAATAAAAATGAATTCATACGAAGCTATGAACTCGGCAAGAACAATAAAGCTATGAAAACCATTGTTCATGTGATGACTTATATGTAATTTTGAATGTCTTCTCTTCAAGGTAGGTAATTTTTTATTTATAGCTGAATTCTTTCTTTTTCTCCTCCACGACGGTTTATCTCCTTTTGCCGCCTCTCAGTTAAGTGTGCTGAGTTCAGTTTACTTGATGGACCTTGTTGAGGGATGTAATCCATCTCTAACAATCTTTTCTCATTATCTTCTTCAATGTTACAGCCGTGCATACTTATGTAGCATGTAGTGTCTAAAGATGGGTGTGACTAACAAGTAAGATCCATTGATAGTAAATAAAACAAGGTAGATTAGTCACTTTGGAATCATGTACTACTTTAGAACAACCGAAGATATTGTTTTGGAGGTTTTCAGGATGAGTGTCGTGAGTACAATTTTCAGTTATCTACCAACCATTAATCAATAACTTCGGAGGGTATGTAGTGATAGGATTTGTTGTGACAAAAAATGTAATGATAGGATTTGTAGTCGGTCAATGTTTAGGTTGACAAAATATGTCCATGTGGAAAAGTTCTTATGGATGAATATTTGTGTACAAAGTCATATGGCTATATTGTTGTGGAAAATTTTGAGATGATAAGTTTTTGAGGAGTCCTTGTTGATAGGTTATTTTGGACCCACATCTACAACCGCTATCAATCATTTTCTCAAGAACATAAATGGATTTTCTTTGCCATTGCACTAACATTATCAACTTTTCTTTCCATCATGTGGAGCAAAACGTACATGATTTCCAATGCTACAAAGTTTCAAGGACAATGTTTCATGGATAAATTCTTATTCCTACATAGTTCGATTGTTTCTTTCACGTGTTCTTGTGGACATTCAAACATTCACATTCTTAATGAAGTTGATCACATACATGTCTATCAGATTTAATAAGAAACATAATAAAAACGTGATGTTTTTCAAAAACGTTAACTTTCTTGCTAGCGTAAACTTTTGAGTATTGGACTTTCTTTTGAGACATATCTTCAAATTATTTTCTAAGTTAATAGTTAAACTTATCTCCTGAAATTTTGTGTACATATCCATAACCTCATTGTAAGATTGCAAGCTGCGCCAATCCTAGAAATACACACTTAACACACAACACCTAATCTTCATCATCATCACTATCATAAAGAGAGAAGAAAAAGGGGTTCTTGACTGAATTAGAGGCTATGAAATCTTCGGCATCGGAGGAAGACGAAGAAGCAAGATTAGGTGTGTCACGATTGATGCACCTTGTGTAATTTTCCGTTAATGAGAATTTCTTTACCTGAAACCCCATGAATTCATCTAGAAATGGCCATAAATCCGCTGCTAACGAGAAAAACTTCAATCCATCAAAAACCTTTAAAAAGCTTCATTTGGTCAGGTATCTGGACAGATGTTAGTATAATTGAAAGAAGAGAAGAAAGCAACACAAGCATATCAGAAGTGATTCTCACTTATTTAAAATATTTTATCAAATATATGAATAAAATATATGAAAAAGGAAATTTTCAAAAATTTTAAAATGATATATTTATAAAATATATGAATTGATTTCTGAAAAAGCAGTAAAATGCCCTCTAAAACATAATTTCAAATATCATAATAGATATTAATAGTATTTAAATATTTTATCAAATATATTTTAGAAAAAAAAAAAATTAACATAAACCAATAACCTTAATAAACTAAAAATATTATACATAATTCCAATAATTAATATTTTCTTATTTCTTTGTTTTCCATAACCAAAATAAATGCAATATACAAAACTAACTTGATTGTATTCTAAATAGAACCAAAATAATTGTGATTCTATTTGGATGAATAGATGTAACTGAACGAGACTAAATTTTTATATTCAAAACTTAAGGTCTAACCAATATTGCTACATGTTATTTCTATAATATTATTATAATTATTTTATACATATAAAATATGTAATTGAGCTTGACGTATGAACATAGAGTCTCCCTATTGGTTGAAAGAGTCTTAATCTATTATAGTTTCGTAGAGTTTATATATGTCCATGAATTTTCCAAAAATTTATTGTTATGTTCATTTTATGTAACTTTTAATCGTCCAGATTAAAATAATTATTATTTTTCTTTTTTATGAAACAATATATATCAAATGATGCATAATTTCACTAAAATATTTTTCAGACGTAAGAAAAGAACCAAGATAAATGGAATTAATCAAAACTCTAACATGTTTAGAACCAGAAGATGAGATTATTGTTATGTTCATTTTATATGAAACTTGATTTGGGTTCAGATTCTTTTTTACTTGGGTTTGGAAGGATTTTTTTTTTTTTGTTTTGTTGATTTTTTTTTTGTTTTGCGTTTGGAAGGATTTTTTTGAGTTTTCTTTTTGTTGTTGTATAACTCTCATGATTATCTTGTTCGAGACAACCCAACATGAATACGAGGCAGTTTGGAGATGAGTTGGTTTGATGTTTAAGTAGAACTAGACTTTGATCCGCGCTTTGGAAGCGCGGAATATTTTACGATGAAAAATTTCACTAATAACTTAACAAATATTTTGGTAATTTTTAAAGAGTGTGTATTTAAAATATTTTTGTATTTAAATCAGTGTTTTTAAATTCAACCTGATTGTGATTATACCGGTTAATCCGGAGATCTGACAATTCAATTTAGGTTTCTAAAATATTCATATTAAAAAAAAAATCAGTAAAACCTGAGACTAGCCGATTGAACTGATGGATGACCGATATGTAATCTAATTGGATTTAAATTGTAATAGTTTCATAATTTGTAATCTTATAATCCAAATTTTAATGTTCATTATTTTGCAATTTATGAAATTATGACAATTGTACAAAATTTTAAAGAGAAAATGATAGATATAAAATAAATAAGATTAATTATTGTATTGTTTGGAAACATTAATAGTAGTATAAAAAAATATATTGTTTGGAAACATTGATAGTAGTATAAAGAAATAAGTATATTGTTTGGAAAAATGGATAGTAGTATAAAGAAAGAAACATTAGTGATTTAATGTAGGTTTAACTATAAAGTATAAAGGTGTATTTAATTTAAAAATTTACAAAATAAATGTTAGGTCCAACAGAATGTTTCTGTTTTAATAAGATAGATTGTTCTATAACTAATTACAATATATAACTAATTACAATATATAATAATAGTATATGAAATTTATTTTGTTCATAATATTACCTGAAAATAAATGTGTTTTCTTTGGTTGGTGATAATCATAACAATTTTTTGGTTGAAACACATAATTATAAGTATATTATCATACAGTGAGTACCAAGCGAACCGCTAATTAGTAACAAAGATTTGTGACATTAATAGTTATATATAGATTTTTGATGCTAGAACAATTTAGAATATGTCTAACATCAATATAAAGAATCATTTATGTTAACTCTCTCACACTCTTACGCGATAGATTGATGCACAAATATATTTATAAAATAAATTCAAGATTCGGCTCTCCACTTAAAAAGATGTAAGATTTACCAGATTTATATCAGTGGTTTTCTTTAAACACCACAAAATATAGCTTTTAATCACTTACCATAGCGTTTTTTGGCCAAAATACTTGCCATATTTAGTCTTCGTGTAATTATAAAATAATGGCATCTTGTAAGTATGCATGTAACCTATACTGAGGTCATATTCAGAGATACTCAATTTAAACATGAATTATATTTAAATACGGAAATTTAGAAGATTTTCACAATATTTAGTATCATTTTAATACATATGCATATTGTATGTCGTAAATCTATAAAATAGGTTATATATTTTATTTAAAATGGTTATTTATTTTTCTCATTTCATCAAATTAAATATAACATATTTTTATTTTTATTGATAGTTCCTTGTGTAAAATATTATTATAAAATAATATTATGATATTAGTATTTTCTTACTCTCATTTTACTATTAATATAAAACAAAAAATATTAAATTTAAAAGTTAGACTAAGGAATATATACATGTTTTAATAACTTTGATTTTTATTCATATAATCTAAAATTTGTTATAAAAGATAAATATAGTTAAGACTTTTTTGGTATAATACAAACCAAATGCCTATGGTATGTAAACCAAACCAAATTAGATATGATTCCAATATAGTAACTAATTTATTACAAAACAAAATATCAAAAAATTTGAAAACAATCAAACCAAAACATACAGATGTCCTGATTGAACATGACCATTTTATTGCTTAATTTCTTAATCCAGTGCTATTTAACCATTTCATCAAATTAAATAAAAATTTATCGAAGTCAAATCAATTTAAAATTCAAGGGAATCCAGTGATTTGGACTGTTCTGTTGCTTAATTTTGTAAAAAGACAACAATTTTCGTTAGATTTATAATTGTTGATGGGCTTATATATACAATTACATGTTTTTTGTAACACTTACAGTTACATGTTATTGGAACTAAAATATTGAAAACAAAAATATATCCAACTACTTTATTCTAACTACTTCATCCCCCGACTTTCTAATTTTGGTGATTTTTTATTATGTTACTAAACTAAATCATATCATGAAATTCTATAATTTTCAAACTAAACCAGTGATGATAATCTAATGAAGATTGTCTATAGTAGTAGTTGAATTGTTTGAGTAATGAATAAAGCAATTTATATCAGTTTTTTTTCTTTTACTCATAATAGAAAAGGTAACCAGTCTCTTAAGACATATTAGGTTTATTACTAAAGGTTTTTTTGTATAATATAGAGTACTTACTCAATATTGATCAGTGAGAAACGTATTTATGGTATATCCCAGCAGCACTCTCAACCAAAGCTCCATAGTGATCTAAAACATTAGTAAACAAAAATCAAATATTAACTCATAAGCTAATTTTAAAATTAGACTATAAAAATAGACAGCGTAGTACTTTGGATGGGAATAGCCATATAAGATGCTATGATGATCTGCAACTCTTCATATAGGATTGTTTCTATTGTAAATCCCAGTTTTAATATATAATAAAATATTATATCAAACAAAGAACCAGTATACTAAGAAGATTGATGATCTTTTGTTTGACCATGCTGCAGACTTTGTTGAATTTCCCCAGTTCATCCTTTTTCAAGGTTTCATGAATGTTGTCTTTCTATTAAAGCAAAATTAACACAGAATAGTGAGAAAATATATGTACTATACAATATATAGCATAATATATGTAATGGCAAATCATATATATCATTTGACTTACTCTAATCTGATCTAGCATCGACAAAGACCATCTAAATAGTTTGACCACCCGCAGCTGAATATTGATGATTTTGACTTTAACCTTCCACATTGATTTGTACTTCAATTCTGAGATCAGATCCATCGCGGCCATCCTAAATTTTTAAGTTTTGGGAAACACGATAGATTTTGCTCTGGTTTAGCGAATGACTAAGGGGCTCAGATCTCCTTGGTTTATATCGGTAGTTTCACCTAATTAAAGAGAAAAATATTTGTAATATTAGACAATTAATGGGAATATATTCAGCTTGTCAATTTCTCTCAGTAACGCATATAAACGTAAATTTTTGCCATATATATGTCTTTGACTTTGAAAAATTGTAAATAACTTGCGGAATCATCTATGTACAATTACAATATATAAGGCTTACATGCATTTAGAGTATTTATTTCCAATTACTATACATATATATTTCATTATACATATTACTTTATACATATATTATGAATTGGCATTATGGGGAACTTAATAAATCATTTCTAAGAGTCACATTTAAAATATGTACGATTTTAAAACCATGCCACTGAAGAACCTCTTTTTCAAAACTGAATATACTAACGTAGAAGCTTAGTGATGTCCCGTTAATAATTTTGCTGGAATTTTTTCATATTCATATATTTGGAGGTGAGAAGATGGGTGTTCAATGCTCAAAATTATTCAGTTGTGCACTTTCTGATAAAAGAAAACTTTGCTATAATATTGTATACGGATTGTATATGACATATGTGAGCCATAAAAGCTATTAATTGTTTTGACTTTTATATAAGGTAAACAATACTGTAAATTTTGTAACATTAATACCATGATACGGTTATTTTCATGTAATTTTTTTAGTGAGTCAATGACAATTTATTAGATGGGCTGATATTGATTGTAGTGCCGACACATCAGTATGGCACAATTGTAAATAACTTACACTATAAAGATTTATTTTTTTAAATTGCTTCTTAATTAATAAGAAAAAGATAGTAAAAATGAGTTACATGTTCTTTCAAATTATTTTTATTTGAATAACCTGTAGAAAAATGTGCTCTTGAAAATATCAACTCCAGTTTGGAGTATAATATTCAAAATCGATCAAACAAAATCACAACAAACAAAAAACTACAAAAATTAATCTAAAGGTTTGATGTGAGATTCTTTTGATATGGATTTGCGAAGCATTATTTTAATTTGATATATGTTATTTTGTAATGATTTGTAGTAGATATGGGTCTATGAATTGAGTGATTGTCGATTGGTTTTGGAAAATTAGTTTTTATTTAAGGTAGGATTATTTCTTTCTTTATTTCTTTTATCAAAGTAAAGAAATGGTAAATACATATGCTATACTTCTCATTGTTAGCCTACCAAAAAAAAATACTTCCCATTGTTAGCGTAGATAGGTTAGATAGGTAATTTAAACAATATTTGTTACAAATTTGGTAGATCGTATTCGTAAGTGATTAGCATTAATATATGGAAGTTTGGTGATAACCAATTTGTACAAATTATTGCCAAAATAGCCGCTAATCATAACTTTTCTAAATTAGTATATACGTGATTGCCTTGTAAATAGCTTTTGAATATAATCTGATTCAAATCAATGAATAATTTAGTAGTCAAATATGTTATCTATATCCTATTAAAAGTGAAGTACAAATTGAAATTTACCCTGACTTATCTTCATTATTTACAAGTAAATGTCACTGGTTTTAATTAAAAACCTTTTGTTATTTGTCCATCTAAATTACATGCCATATGTGAAGTCCATCACGTTTTCTTTCTTCTGATTATCAATGGGCTACGTGATTTTTATGTAAATTTACTTCGAATTGGGCCTAATTGTCATTTATCTAACCATCTTTAGTCAGATACACATATCTAATTTTTGACCATAAAACTGGACTCATAATTCTATTGCACATGAACACAAACTTATAGTTATAAAACTGTTCTCTACAAAAAAAAAATTGAAACGACATTATAACAATTATTTTCTAAATAACTACATATGCCAATCTTTGGCATATACTACATATGCCAATCTTTGGATTATAACATCTATATTATTAAAATTGAAGTACAAATTGAATTTGTTTGGAAACATAGATAACTATTTTAAAAAATGTTTGTTTAGAAAATTGGATAGCAGTTAAAAAATAGGTTTGTTTGGAAACATGAATAACTGTTTAAAAAAAAGTTTGTTTGGAAACATGAATAGCACTATAAAAAGAAATATAATGTTGTTTGGAAACAAATATAACAGTATATTAAGAAATGAATGAATTTATGTTATTAAGAAAAATTGAAAATCTATTATATTATAAGAAAGAAAAACTATTTATTTGGGTCAACTTTAAAATATACGAAATGAGCTAATCTAATTATCTAAAAATTCATTGGTCTAGAATAATCATAAAACAAAATTTAAACTTTATATATATATTTCAAATCAAAAAAATAATTCAAAGTTGATTTATATCAAAAATTGATTCAACATATACATATATTCAAAATTTTATTTTTACTAAAATATTTTCCATAATCATTATTGAAAAATGTTTTCAATATTTATAAGAAAAATACAATAAAAAGTCAAATTTCATATACCAACTTAAATTATGATTTTTTATTTGACATTAAATTTTTTAAATATAATATATGTAATTATTTATATGATAGTACATATAAAATACTATTAATTATATGTTTACTCTGTTTTTAAAGGAAAAATAATAGATCGTGAAGTAGGGATGAGCGTTCGGGTATCCATTCGGATTTCGTTCAGGTCTGTTTGGGTTTCGGGTTTCCGAGGTCAAAGATTTCAGTCTCATTCGGATATTTTTAAAATTTAGTTTGGATTCGATTCAGATATTTGCAGGTTCATTCGTGTTTGGATAACCAATTTAAACTGTTTTTAAAATTTATTATATACTTTAAATTTCTCAAAATATATAAATAAAATAATATATTAGATATAAATTTGAATAATATATGCCAGAATACCTAAACATAACATATAAATTGGTTTGATTTAAATATTTGGATAGATAATCAATAATTATTTTAAATATTTCTGGTGTTTTGAATATAGTTTAACGATTTTAGATATTTACATATGATTATTTATATATATTATCAATTATTTACACCAACTTAAAACTACCATATATGTTTTGGATGTTTTAAAATATATTAAATCTAAATAAATCTATTTCGAATACATTCGGGTATACGAAATACTTCGATTCGGATCGGATTCGGTTTCAGTTTTCTAAATACCAAAATTTTGAATAATTTAGATAGTTAATCAATTTCGGTTCGGGTTTGATACTTTTTTTGGATCGGGATCGGTTCGATTTTTTGGATTCGAGTTTTTTGTCCAACTAATATGTTGACATGAAAAATAAATACCAACATATTTTATAAAAAATACACCCGCACATTTATAAAAAATACACCCGCACGGGTGTGCGGGTCAAAATCTAGTTGTCTTTAAAATTTATGGACTTACATTTATGTCTTGCATTAATATATACATGATTGGTAAAAAAATATGTAAGTCGGGCTGTAAAAATAGTCAAATTTATGACTATGCGATGAAAGTATGATCTCATTTGATCAAGTAATGTAATTATAACATTAAAGAATATAGAATCATACTTGCTTGCAAGAAAGAGTGTATCAAATACACA
The DNA here is from genome assembly GCF_000801105.2 of Raphanus sativus. Lineage (NCBI taxonomy): Eukaryota > Viridiplantae > Streptophyta > Magnoliopsida > Brassicales > Brassicaceae > Raphanus > Raphanus sativus. The sequence continues at coordinate 19,008,117 of NC_079511.1, forward strand.
CATTGTAATATTTTCGAACATTAATGCATTCAATAATATTTCACGCATAACTACAATTTTTTATGACAAAAAAAACTATAATTTCACCACAAAATAATATGAGATACAAAATAATATTTCGTAGACTATAATTCCTGAGTTAGGATAATAGGTTACTTGGTAAAGATACAACACAATGCAAAACATATAGTTTTGTTTCATAATTATAAAGCAACCATTATATTGACACGTTTATACATATAGTTTTGTTTCATAATTATAAAGCAACACAATGCAAAACAATATAAATACCCAAATGGTTATCTAAAAAAAATACACGACTTTCATAATATACAAAACATTTACATATATCGATATCATATTTGGAAAACGTTATTATGCTATTAAGTTCCAACGTTATTATGACCTTCATTTCATCCTAAATAAGGTAATATAGAAATAAGTAATCAATTTATACCGAACCGATTTGAATCATGAATTATGGCGAGATGATGATATAATATGTTTTAGGAGGTGCAACACAATGGCATTTGTTTGTAAATTTTCTAGTTAGCTAAGGGTGAATACAAAAGTGGGCTGAGAATGATTGTGGAGCTGCCACGTCAGGATGGCACCCCTGTAAATAACATACAAATTAAAGGTTAGTTTCCAAAAATGCTCCTTGGTTAATAAGAAAGGGATCAGACTTTCACCTGCGCAATGGCGCATGTATTTGTTTTCAGTATTATTGATATCTCATGTTTTTATAGGTTTTTAAATTCATATTTTAGTTTATTATGATCATTCTAGAGTGCATTTAGATGTATATATTGCATTTGCATGCATATTTGTATATAATAGGGGTTGGAGTGCACAATTAAGAGTTTGGGGTCAATTCGCAAGGTCGTTTCTGCACATTCAATACTTTTGGGGTCACTTTGTGAAACTCCAAAAGTCTGAGGATCAGAGATGCAAAAACGAGAGAATCCACCATTGATCTTCTTCGATCGAGCTGTCACGAATCACGGCGAGGCTTGAGCCTGTTCCGGTGTAATGGTGACCGCGACGTAGGAGCTAAACGGAGATGGAAGAGCTCACCGTGAAGCTTGGTTTGGTGATTCACGGTGGTGGGGGATCGCGGCGGAGAAGAGGAAGCTCGGCCACGAAGCTTGGTTTCGGCGGTTGCAGACGACGATCCTCACCAGAGCAGAACACGACGGGGGCTGGACTGAGTCAACGAGGGCGAGACCATGAGTCACATTGGAGAGCCTTCACCGGTCATTTGGAGTCTCGATTTGGAGAAGTCAAGTCGAGTTTAGTGCTAGTTCAGTGCGGTTTGATGGCAGCGGGCAGATGACATCGCTGGGATTGAACCGAGCTCCACAGCGGCTTAGTGAACCGGGATGCATAACCCGCTCGGGAAATTCTACGTCAAAGATCCAGAATTGCAGCGGCCATATGGAGCGGTCACGTGTACCCGCTGTGGGGAATAAAACACAAGATTTTAAGTTGATTCCGGTTTAGTCCGGTTTAATCCTGGTTTGTGGGATTAAACCAGCTCGACTTATGCATCTCCTATATATAGTTTTAGACCTGAAAACCCTAAGGTATTTCATTTTCTCTCAAGACTTTACCTCATCTTGTAAAAGCTTGAACCTTTTAATCATTTTAAGGAAGTTCTTTATCTTAAATCTTGTTTCTCCTTCTCATAAACATGATTAGCCTTGAATCTCACATAGATTTAAGGTTTCTCATGGAGATTAGAGAGTAGACACACTTTGAATTCATGGGCTAGGGTGATTAGAGTGATTAAGTGAAAATCTAGGGTGTTTAGTGTTAGATCTCTTGTTTCGTTGCTTGTCTACTACTCTTAATGCTAGATTTAAGTTAGCCTCTTTAATCTAGAGCTCTAGACATTTTCCACCCACAAGGTGTTTGATGAAATGTCTGAACCAAGTAGAGCTTGCTCTAAACTTGCCTTACACAAAGACCATTGTGTTAAGGGAGTTTAGATAGTTAATAGACTCATCCCTAATGATTGCTTAGATCTTTTAGGCTCAAAGACCTTTGATGTCTAGTTGATTAAAGCAAATGAACATTCTTCTTGACCATAGAGCTTGTTTATTTTAGTGTTCTAGACTTAAGGAAGTGTTTGATTGATAGCTTGCCACTCTAGCTTGGATCTTAGTCACCCAAAGTCAAGTCTCTAGTCCCATGGATTCTACCTTAGCATTTGATTGAAAGTTTAGTTTTTGCACTTATTTCTTAATAGGATTTGAGATCACATTTGTTTATATTCTAGGATCTTAGCTTGTTACAATCATCCATCTTCATATTTGCTTAGATTAGGAGAGTTTGTGTATTCTTGGTGCTATAGATCTCTAGTTCTCTGTGGTTCGACAATCTTTTATACTATCATTTGACTTGGGAGCCTTGAAAACTTCCACTATCAAATTGGCGCCGTTGCCGGGGAACTAGCTGATTTGTCATTAGGATTTCAATTTTTCTTGAGACTAAGCTTTATTTTCTTGCTTTGTTTTGCTTTTGTACAGTTACTAACCTTTACTTCTAGTTTTTGTTCTTGTAGTGATGGCTTCAAGCTACTTTGAGAAGCCACAAGAAGAGGAAGACACACTTGAAGATCACATTGAAGATGAGTCATGTGAAGAGCCACCATTTGATGAGCCACCAGTTGATATACGCATACTCACATCAGAACAGAGAGTTGAGTATTATCGGGCTCGAAGCAAGAAAGAAAACTGGTGGTTGTCAAATAAAGGTATGGCATGTTGGATCAGAGATAAACTTATTAGGGAGCGGCTAGAGCTTGAAGGAAGGGGGAATTTTACAATGTACGAGTGGAATTCTGTGATGAATGAAATCGATGTTGCTTTAGAACTTAGAGAGGCAGTGCTTTGTGATCCACCACCTCAGCTAAAAGGTACATGCAATCCCACTCTAAAACTTCATTTTGAGGATATATGCTTGCCTTGTGTTGAAGATATTGCCCCTGATTCGAACTCTCATGTGCTCATCAATGAATGTCTTGATCTGATATGTGAAACTAGGAAACTAGATGAGTTGAGAATAGAAAAGCTTGCTAGAGATCATATTGAAGTTTGTTTTGACAAGAGCTATCTATGTGCTTCATTTGATTTCGAATCTGAGTTTTTTATTCTTAATGAGCCTAGACCTCTTCTTGCTCTTGCTGATATAGGAGATGAACTTGATGTGGATAAGCTCTTGCTTGAGATAGAAAACCCTCTTGTCAAAATAATCATGAGAATGTGAACATTGTGTTTTATTCAGTTGATGGAGATATAGTTGACTATTTTGTTAAGACCTCGTTTGAACATGTAGTTGACTTTGTCTTTCCACCAAATGCATTTGATTCTCATGACTATTTGAACATCAAAGAGCATCTCATATTTCATGATACATCTATAGTGAAGCTCTTTGATGAAAAATCTGTCTATTTTCTATGGACAGTAGTGTGCTCCTTTGCGCATTTGGTTTCTTGTTCTTGTAGGAGAAGGACTAAAGGTGCATTGGCTCAGCCTTTTGATACCTATGATTAGCATGCACACAAAGTCAAGCTAGAGACTTAAAACAAGCTCACTTGGGAGGAAGTCCCATGTTTATCCATTGTATATATTTCTTTATCTTTCTTTCTTTTAAGTTGTTTAATAAGTATGGTTGAGATTTTCAGGTTGGGTCTATCTCTAGATAAGAGAAGTCTTCATTTCCACTTTAGCCCATGTTTACCGGTGCAACAAACAAGAGGCCAAGGGTCCTCTACCACCCAATTCAGCCAATAACTCCAAGTAAGTGTCACTCTAACCTTGTAAATAATTAGTTATCATGTTTATTTCTTTCCCTTAGATCTCTTCTTTGAGCTTACTCTCACACAAGGGACTGTGTGAAGTAAGTTTGGGGGAGAGTCTACTATCTCACATTGTTTTTTGTTTTGTTTACTTGTCATGAGTCTCATGCATTGCATACTTATTTGCACTAAAAAAAAAATTTAGTTGCATCATTTGCATCTTTAGGATTGAGTCTAGAAGCATATAGGTTGCATTCATGCATTGGGAGCCAACCTTGTAAAGAGCTCATGCTAAGTACTCAATATGATACCCTTTGTAATCATGACAAGTAGCTTGAGCACTCTTTTGAAAACTTGTAGAACTCCTCTTGAAACTCATTGATTGTTGAAACTTCTCATCTTTGAAGCCAACTCCAATCATATCTGAACTGAATGAACTTAATGCTTCTTGCTTATGGTCTTTTGTGTACTAAGTCATGGCTATACACACTTGAGTTGTCTCACCTATTTTGCCAATCTTTTTGACAAACTCAAGTGGTAATCCATTCCCTAAAACCCTTCCCTCCTTTCAAGCCATCATTGATTATTGAGTGAGGTCTTTTTGGAAAGCCTTACATGTGCATAATGTTGAGAGTATTGTGATCGACAATACTTGGTCTCCATTATTTGCTAGCTTTGAGACTCATGTTGTCTAGCTTCCAGGGTGGGATGGGAGTGTTGTAAAGTTTGATCTTGGGAGTGTGAAAGGTGATGAAAGAAAGGGTAGACTCTTAGAGCTCAAAAGAGATTAAGTCACTAGGGATAAGTAAAAGAAAGTTCTACCTCAAATTTGTAAAGAAAGTCTTGGCCCCCAAATAAAAAAAAAAAAACAAAACAAAAGAAAGAAAAGAAAAAAAAAAGAATAAAGAAAGGGGGCTAGCAAAGGTTAGTATGAGCTAATAAGTGCTTAAAAGTGTGAAAATCCCTAGTAGACATCAAAAGAAAGAAAGAGTTCTAGGTGAAAAAAAAATGTTCTTGAGTGTTTTGGGAAATATTTGGGTGAATGAAGAGAGTTTGGCATTGGGAGATAAGGATATAATTTACTTTATGTTTGGGAAAAGGGTAGAACAATGGAGATTGAGCATTGTATGCATGAGTTGATCCCTTTCTTAGATATATTATGGGCAATGTCAAAGCTACTTTGTGTTGAGAGTAAACCACCTTGAAAGATCATTTTAAACCTCTTGTTTCATTTTGAACTGAAGTTTTTCCTTACCTAACCAAATCATTTGGACCATTTGACCATTTGCAAGAATTCACTTATGATTTTGCTTAATGAATGTGAGAGTTGGTTGATTGGTGTGTATGTGGATTCTTGATAATAAGTGTAGAGATCAAAGGAGGTAGGATAGGTCTTGAGAAGTTAGAGTTAGAAAAAGCTTTTGTTCTTGCTATTTGGTACGATTATATAAGGATATCATGTTGATGGCTAAGAAGAGTTTCTTTGGGTGGTGAGCTCCCACTTTCATATCTCTCCTCTTTGATTGTTCTTGAAAGTTTACTTGAGGACAAGTAAAGAACTAGTGTGGGGGAGTTGATATCTCATGTTTTTATAGGTTTTTAGATTCATATTTTAGTTTATTATGATCATTCTAGAGTGCATTTAGATGTATATATTGCATTTGCATGCATATTTGTATATAATAGGGGTTGGAGTGCACAATTAAGAGTTTGGGGTCAATTCGCAAGGTCGTTTCTGCACATTCAATAGTTTTGGGGTCACTTTGTGAAACTCCAAAATTCTGAGGACCAGAGATGCAAAAACGAGAGAATCCACCATTGATCTTCTTCGATCGAGCTGTCACGAATCACGGCGAGGCTTGAGCCTGTTCCGGTGTAATGGTGACCGCGACGTAGGAGCTAAACGGAGATGGAAGAGCTCACCGTGAAGCTTTGTTTGGTGATTCACGGTGGTGGGGGATCGCGGCGGAGAAGAGGAAGCTCGGCCACGAAGCTTGGTTTCGGCGGTTGCAGACGACGATCCTCACCAGAGCAGAACACGACAGGGGCTGGACTGAGTCAACGACGACGAGACCATGAGTCACATTGGAGAGCCTTCACCGGTCATTTGGAGTCTCGATTTGGAGAAGTCAAGCTCGAGTTAGTGCTAGTTCAGAGCGGTTTGATTGCAGCGGGCAGATGACATCGCTGGGATTGTACCGAGCTCCACAGCGGCTTAGTGAACCGGGATGCATAACCCGCTCGGGAAATTCTACGTCAAAGATCCAGAATTGCAGCGGCCATATGGAGCGGTCACGTGTACCCGCTGTGGGGAATAAAACACAAGATTTTAATTTGATTCCGGTTTAGTCCGGTTTAATCCTGGTTTGTGGGATTAAACCAGCTCGACTTATGCATCTCCTATATATAGTTTTAGACCTGAAAACCCTAAGGTATCTCAATTTCTCTCAAGACTTTGCCTCATCTTGTAAAAGCTTGAACCTTTTAATCATTTTAAAGAAGTTCTTTATCTTAAATATTGTTTCTCCTTCTCATAAACATGATTAGCCTTGAATCTCATATAGATTTAAGGTTTCTCATGGAGATTAGAGAGTAGACACACTTTGAATTCATGGGCTAGGGTGATTAGGGTGATTAAGTGAAAATCTAGGGTGTTTAGTGTTAGATCTCTTGTTTCCTTGCTTGTCTACTACTCTTAATGCTAGATTTAAGTTTGCCTCTTTAATCTAGAGCTCTAGACATTTCCCACCCATAAGGTGTTTGATGAAATGTCTGAACCAAGTAGAGCTTGCTCTAAACTTGCCTTACACAAAGACCATTGTGTTAAGGGAGTTTAGATAGTTAATAAACTCATCCCTAATGATTGCTTAGATCTTTTAGGCTCAAAGACCTTCGATGTCTATTTGATTAAAGCAAATGAACATTCTTCTTGACCATAGAGCTTGTTTATTTTAGTGTTCTAGACTTAAGGAAGTGTTTGATTGATAGTTTGCCACTCTAGCTTGGATCTTAGTCACCCAAAGTCAAGTCTCTAGTCCCATGGATTCTACCTTAGCATTTGATTGAAAGCTTAGTTCTTGCACTTATTTCTTGATAGGATTTGAGATCACCTTTGTTTATATTCTAGGATCTTAGCTTGTTACAATCATCCATCTTCATATATGCTTAGATTAGGAGAGTTTGTGTATTCTTGGTGCTATAGATCTCTAGTTCTCTGTGGTTCGACAATCTTTTATACTATCATTTGACTTGGGAGCCTTGAAAACTTCCACTATCAATTATATACATAGATATTTGATTTATATTGGTGGTGTATATTTTTAACATTAATCATAAACGTTTATATAAATTTCAAGTACAATAATTTTATAATTTAAATATTATAATTGTTTGCTTTTAGTATTATATACATAGATATTTCTTTTAGATCATTAGTGGTATAGATTTTAAACGTTAATCTTTTTTTTTGTCCGCTCCCATCTTCGAAGATCAAGTGGTAGTCGAGTCTGAGTCGTTCCGAAGAGACGCTCCTTCTAGCTGGGTCTGATCTATATGGGGAAAAAGAGTACCACTATGTCTCGCTTCCTGAAAAATAAATTAAGGGATATTTTGAATGTTTATATAACTATTTCAAATACAATAATTAAATGTTTATATTACTATTTTAAATACAATAATTTTATAATTTAAATATTATTATATATCACTATGTCTCGCTTCGTTAATCATATACTTAAATGTTTATATAACTATTTCAAATACAATAATTTTATAATTTAAATATTATAATTAATAATTACCTTATTGTATTTGCATTTAATTTAAAAATGTCAGATATATTTGTCACTTCTTATTATATACTTACCTTATTGTATTTGCATTTAATTATTATCCAAATTAATATATGCATGAAAATATACTTAAAAATTATTATTTATGAAATTTATGTTAAATTCTAACCTGTCCTTCAAAGTTGAAGTTTCTTTTACCAATATTTTTTACACTTATTCATTTTATGTAATCTATTATTGTATATACAAACGTCTAAGATATGTTAGTGTTCAGACATGTATTATATAGTTTGCTAATGTTAAACTATTTTGTTATCGTATTATATTTTAACATAAATATTTTATATTTATAAAAATATAATTTATAAATTTAATATAATTATATTTAGTTCAATATAATATTTTTATTTTAACATGATGATTATGACAATAAAGTAGATAAAATAGGTAGAGTTAATTTAGTGAAACTATTTAAATAAACCTTTTAAAATTAAAATATTATTAAAGTATTTTAACAGATTTAATAGAATTTTACGAAGATATATATTAAAATGAAAAGATATCATGATTAAAGTAGTTACGAAGATTATATATTATTAGTTTTAATGAAACATATGTGAATATTTATGCATATATTATATAGTTTGCTAATGTTAACCCGTTTTATCAACATATTTTATTTTTATTTTTGAACATAATATTTTATAGTTATGTAAATAACATAAATATATATATATATATATATTCATATCTTCCTAATTATGACCGTTCTTAAACCAAAGAAAAAAAAATAACTAAAGCAAAATAAAAAAGGGACATATTACCAGAACTTGTAGAAGAATGTTGATGGTCAATCGTTCTTTCATGCATCGATGGTAACTCAAAACAGAGAAGGATAAATCGGTACAGCTTCTGAAAAAAGCATGTTTGAAATTTGATTTTAATATTATACAATCTTCTTTTTTTTTAATGTTGATTTATATTTGTGCCAAAAAATCATGTTTGATGTTTATATTATCTTTTTTTTTAAATGTTTATTTATATTTTTGCCAAAAAATCATCCACTTTAGAAGTTACTTTAGATATAATGTTAGTCAATTATAACTGTTGATTAACAATATGACTAAAATGATATAATCAACAAAAATTTATGATTATAATGACTTATGAATAAAAGTTCAATGTTTTTTTGGTTTATGTAAGGTTTATACCAGATTGTATGCGTGAAAACCTTTAACCAATTAGCTAGAAACCGATTAGCTAATCTCCTAGATTGATTATTGTCAATACTAACTTGATGTGTGTGTGTGTTTGTTTGACAGGTAAGTAAAAGGATAAGACACAACATGTTTGGTTACCCAGTTCCCGTTAGGTACGTCTGGGGGAAGAGCTAGCTTCCAATCCACTATCTCAAGTAACAAAGGCAATTACAAAGAGATATGAACTCACGAGAGCTACAACAAGACCGTAGCTCAAACAAGAACTAACACTCTTAGTTCTCAATCTCCGATTGCTATTCTCCTTCAGGTATGCTCAGACGATCTTTTAACCAAGACAATCTTGTTGCTACCTGATCTCCACAATCTGATTCTGTTTCCCGTGTATTGCAAGAAAGCAGATAGCTTTCCTTATAAACGCAGGACTTAGCGGATGCCCTAGAGACATCTCGGGCCTCAATGTTTCACCACTTCGCAGGCCCATCTGTTTTGGCAATATAAGACTTTGGATGGCTTGGGCTTTAGCGTAGCCCAACTGTGAGGGGTAAAACTCACACCTAGATTTTAGATCAGGTTTAATGTTTAGGAAAGGTTAGGGAAAGATAAACGCGGGCTGAATCCCGTAAGAACTTGTAGAATGAACTTCGATTTGTATTGATTTAGTAGAAATAGGATGGTTACAAAGGGTGATCTTTGATGAATACAAAGATTATATGAATATTACAATAAGAATGTTTTGATGAAGGTTGAGTAAAATATCAGTTGAGTCCGCCCCCTTTTTAGTCCTCAACCCTCTCTTTAAATAGCCTTGGACTTCTTTAGGTTGTCTTCAACTAATCTCCGAGATCTTCTCCGCTTGAGGTGGAATCCGCAACAGCTTCTCTTTGACCGGGTCCTGCGCTTCTCCTTGTCACAACGTGAGCTTCCTCTTCCCCGTGAGCTCCTTAGTTAGAGTCCTTAGCTTTCAGCCTCCGGCTCCTTTTAGGCATCGAGCCTGCGATGGGCCTGTCCCGGCTCATTACCATCTTTCATTATTTGGAGATCAGCTACCGGGCCATATTCGGGCCCAACAGTTGCCCCCAGCTCTCGAGATGAGGTTTCGTTATTCTCGGGAGCTAGACCTAGCCGCCCAAGCTAGATTCTCTTGTTGAGATCATGATTACTAGCTATCTCAACCATATTTATTTTTATCTGATCGAACGGCTGTAAATTTCTTTTGATTAAATCGATGGCTTAGATTAAAGCGCGTTTGAAATTTGATTTCCGGTTTTCGAGATGTGACAAGATATAAAGCAGCTAACATTAACTGCCGCTGTCCATATTCTCCACGCCTCCACTCGGTTTCCAAGGTAACTTCTCCTCCACCCCTTTATTTTATTACGCTTTTTTTTTACTTTACGTTCATCCTTCGATTCACCATTGATCCTCTGCGAATTTCTTAAAATCCTTAGTTTCTAAGAGATCTAGTTAGCTTATTCCACCTTTTCCCCTCTCAATCCTTTCGATTCCCCTTACCCCTCTTTTTAATGGACCCTCCGAAAGAAGGTTCCGGCAAGACCGGAATCTCTGCCCCCGGGAAGCGTTTAATGAAGGTTAAGCAAGAGATCGGTGAGAAAATGAAAAGAGACAAGAAGGAAGTCAAGGACTCAATCGCGGGGAGGGTCTCCAAGCGGGTGAAGAAGAAGGAAGTTTCTGGCGGGAGCACCTCTCCGGGCCCTCACTCGCCTTCCTCACTAAAGATTCAGGAGGTCGTTAACCTCATGGTTCAAGCTCATGGCCAAAAGGAGTTGGCCAGGGTTTGTTCCTCCGACGAAACTCCCGAAACAGCCCCGGAAGGTTGGTTTTGCATTCACGAGAAGTATATCTCTAAATGCCACCTCCGGTTTCCGCTTCCGGATCTCCTGTTAGACCTTCTTGATCATTATCAACTAGCCCTCTCTCAACTCTGTCCCTCGGTGATCCGAGTGATAAATGGTTTCATTACCAGAGCTAAGGAGGAAGGAGTCGCCGTTGGACTGACCGAACTGATGAGCCTCTACACGATCAAGGAGAGCTCTAGTAAGGACGGTGGCAGTGGTACCTACTATCTTCCTTGCCGTCCTAGGCTTGGACTTTTTAAATCCTCCGGTAGTGATGATGACTGGAGGAAAAAATACTTTTATGTCAAGATTGATCCCTCCACAGTCCCTTTGGGTCGTGCTCTCTCGGTTATTTGGTCCGATATATCTGGTTAGGATTTTTTAGGAATGTGTCTTGCTTATTTATAATCATCATTACTTGCTGAACCCTTGATTTCATATGCAGATATCGAGGATCCTCCTAAGCTTTCTGATAAGCTGTCTAGAGCTCTCTTTCGAAAGTTGCATCAGAGTCCCAATACTTGGGCGTCTTTCACCGTCTCTCGTATTGGATCAGCTAGGTTCCCGGATCGATACAACTCTAAGTTCCTTGACCCGATTCCTGCTGAAGATTTAGAAGGTGATTTTCGGATTCTGCTTATTTGTTTTTGATTTCTAGGTTTGCTTTCAGAGATAACTTAAAAAGCTTTCCATTGTTTTAGTTTCTGAAGGTCCTTTCGTGGTAGATCTTTCGACTGGAGCTAGTACTTCCGAAACCGAAAAGACTCAAGCTCCCAAGATGAGGCCTTCTTTCCGTTCCCGGAATAAACCTGCTGCAGCTGCCAGTGCTTCGCGATGCAGCGATAAGACCCAAAGAGGAGCCTTCCTTAGCTCGCTGAAGGAGGTCCTTGATGATGGGTCCTCTGTTCCTGCTAAGGATGTTAGTCCAGTTGAGCCTAGAGCTCAAGATATTGTTCCTGGTGTTGAGGTTCCGACAGTTGAAGCTAACCCTCAAGCTGCTAGAGGCCCTCTTGAGGTCGAACCTCCGAGAAACAAGAGGTCTCGGACCGATTTGGAAGATAGACCCGCCAGATCTTCCTCCTCGTCTTCACGGGGAGGGACCGTGGGTTGGAACTTCTCCCATTCTAAGCCGGGATCGATATTGGATGACCCTTGGGGTTTGGCAACCATCATGAGGCATATGAAGATGGTGGGGTGCTCCATGCCTTCAATCAATGGTATGACCAACAAAGAAGAGTACGTTGAGATAGCTCACCACGTGGGTCAAGTACGTAGTCTTGTTTTTTCCTGGTTCGCTATCAATCAAATTTTTTTTTTTTTTTATCATATACATTTTTTTTGTTATAGCTAGCTGGAGCCATCAACAGGGCTCAGCTGAGGTTCGAAGAGACCGTACATGGTGCTCATAGCGCTGGAGACTTAGCTCAGGCTACTGAGTTGTTCAAGACTACCAAGATGGAGCTCGACCTGGCTCGTGCTCGAGTTTCTGAGCTTGAAGCTGAGGTCGGGAGGCTCGGTTCGAAGGCTGATACTCAGCAAGGGAAGATCGAAAGTCAGGCTATCGATATTCGGGTGAAGAATAGGAAGATCAATGAGTTAGATGCTGCTCGCAGGATAGCTGAGCATCAGGTTCAAGAGTTGATCGTCTCATCTCAGGTTAGCCAACAGAACAAAGAGGCTGAAGTTAAGCTAGCTGTCAGGAAAGGTAAGAAGGAGGTGGCTGAAGCCTACAACAAGATCCTGATCTCCGTGAAGGAGAAGTTTGTCAAGAAGAAGGAAGAGACCGATGCTCTGATCTATGCTCAGGAGCTTCAGGCAAACACCGAGCTTCTGAAGGACCTATTGTCTAAGGAAATTGAGAATGCTGAAGAGGAGTATCACTGTTTGATGGTTTTGATCCCGGATGCTGGTGCTGCATGTGAGAAGGCTCAAGTTTCTGATTTCTCAGTTAGCAAGCTCCCCATTCCTCAATTCTCCGAGAGCTCAGGTACTTTCGAGATCAATATGTTTAATCCGACGTTTCCTGGGGAATATGGTTCTAACATGGGTTCGGTATCTCCTGATTTAGTTCCAGTTGAGACAACCCCGGGAGGTGTCGAGCAGGATGTTGAAGTAGAGGTTCCTGTTAAGGGGAATGACCCTATCGAGGAGGATAAGGATGATGAAGCTGATCCTGGATCCAAAGAAGGTTAAGAGCCGGTGCTCTTCATGTTCTAAAACTTTTGCCCAATGGGCTTCTTTATCCTTCGTTTTCAAGACTTATGGCCTGAGGAGGTCTTTAAACCTTTATCTGTTTGTACTTTGAATCCTTGTTAGCCTGGGGAGGCTTTTAAACCCTTGTTTAATTTCAAACTTGGTTATCGTTTCATTTTGAGTTTTTGGCTTTAGTCGTGAAATATGACAACTTGATCATAATCGAATCTTATGATAAGTCTGGAAGACTTTGGTCGTTTTTAGTTCCTTAAGAGGAATTCTTAGAGTATCGGGACTAGCTTAGGATTTTTAGGAACCTAAGTTTAATCTGGACACTTTAGGCGGGGGTTCTTGGAAACCTGAACTTGTTTGTGGGATTTTAAGACCCGTTGAGACTTGCTTAGGATTTTAAGACCTTTGTGATTTGATGAGGATTTTAAGACCTCGGAGATTTGATAAGGATTTTAAGACCTTGGAGAATTGACAAGGATTTTAAGACCTTGGAGATTTGGTAAGGATTTTAAGACCTTAGAGATTTGGTAAGGATTTTAAGACCTTGGAGAATTGACAAGGATTTTAAGACCTTGGAGATTTGGTAAGGATTTTAAGACCTTAGAGATTTGTAAAGGATTTTAAGACCTTAGGTCCGGGTTTGTAGGGACCTGAGCTAATCCGAAGGATTTTTAGGACTCTAGGTCCACGTTTACGGGGACCTGTTTTGGTCAAAGAATTGAGATATCAAGAATAATTTCTTTATTGATAATTGGATACGTGGTATCACAGTAATCATACAATTGTTGCATTTTAACGATCATACACTTTCTGTGTGGACTATGTGATTTTAATTAGTCATATGCCCCCTTTGATTGTAGTGAACGAAGTGTTGAGATGAGGTTGGGGCTGCACTCATGACGGAGTTGCCTACGTACCCAGTCAAGGGATCAAGCCTAACGTAGTTCAGGAATTTTAGGTACCTAATGATAATATCTCTTAAGATTCGTGGCATTCCACGACCTGATTTCAGGTACCCCGGTTCGCACCTTTCAGAGCTTGTAAACGCCAGGTCGTACCACGTGGATGATCTGGTAGGGACCTTCCCAGTTGGTTCCTAACTTCCCAGCATCTGGTTCTTTGGTTCCTTCGAAAACTTTCCTAAGTACTAGGTCACCTATAGCGAACTGCCGGAGCCTGACTTTGGAATTGTACTGTCGTGCCATTGCTTGCTGATAGTTTTGAATTCGAATCAAAGCTCGGTCCCGTCTTTCCTCGATTAGATCGAGGCTGTCGGTTAGGAGCTGATCATTAGCTGCGGGATTGGACGTACAGAGTTCCCGGCGGAGGCTACCAGCAATGGTTTCAGCTGGAACGACAGCTTCCATCCCATATGCTAAGGAGAAAGGGGTTTCTTCTGTAGCTTTTCGTGGGGTGGTCCGACATGCCCGAAGTACTTCAAGTAACTTCTCTGACCAGAGTTCTTTCTGGGTTCCGAGGCGTTTCTTGAGGTTTGCTAATACTGATTTATTAGCAGCCTCCGCCTGTCCGTTACCTTGAGGTCGGCGAGGTGATGAGAAGGTCAGGCGAATATTACACTTCTCACAAAATATTTTGAAATCGTGGGATATGAATTGTCCTCCATTGTCAGTTACGATTTCGTATGGGACGCCGTGTCTACACACGATTTCTTTCCATACGAATTGCTCGACCTCGACCCTGGTTACCTGTTGGAAAGCTTCAGCTTCTATCCATTTCGTGAAGTAGTCTGTTAGGACTAAAAGGAAGCGTAGCTTCTTCTTTCCACTTCCTGATGCTACTAGTGGTCCCACGATATCCATGGACCATCGCATAAATGGATAAGGGGCGGATATGTTAGACAGCTTTTCCGCAGGTTGGTGTATAATCGGTGCATGCCTCTGGCATTTGTCGCATGAAGAGGAATAGGCCTCACAGTCTGCAATAATGGTAGGCCAGAAATATCCTTGTCATTTGATTCTGATGGCTAGAGCTCTTCCTCCAGAGTGGTTCCCGCAGGAACCGTCGTGCATTTCCTTCATGAGTCTCATAGCAACGAGGCCATGGACGCATTTTAGGTAAGGTCCGGAAATGCTTCGTTTGAGGAGGACAGATTCAGTTACGCAATATCTGGCGCTTAATGCTTTGAGCTTTCGAGCCTCCCATTTATTGGGTGGAGTCTTTCCCTCCAGGATGTATTGCGTGATTGGAATTCTCCAATCCTCTCTTCCTACAACTTTGTTATGAAGAGACGAGGGAGGTTCCTGTTCGGGACCTGGTGTCGTGGTGCCCCCAGAGGTATTGGTAGGATTGGGCTCCAGGGAGTCTGAATTCCGAGGAATACCTCCAGATGAATTTTGGAGAGTTGTACGGCTTCTGGTTTTAACTCTGCAGATGATTGGGTCTGAGTTGGTGCCCCAGGGGTATTCTTGAGATCAGGCTCTAGGGAGTCTGAATTTCGAGGAATATCTTCCATGATTTGGATTGTGTTCCCGGAGGTATGCTTTTTAGAGCTGCATATTCTGGTTTTTGGGAACCAAAATGTTGTGACAACCTGGGTAGCTACCGTTTCAGGGCAGGTACCTTCGAGTTGCGCTGTTAGTTTGCTCTCTTTCTCAGCTTTAGTAGCTATGTCGATGCTTGGTTTCTCAATTCATTCTACGGGTATAATCCGTTTTACGAGGGGGTCTGACGTGGAAGCTAAAGCAGCCAACGCATCTGCTGAGGAGTTCTCTCCTCGTGGGATTCTCGTTAGCTCGAATTTGTCGAACTGCCTAGTGAGGTTCTGGACGACTTCGAGATATGCCCCCATTCTTTCGTCCCTCGTTTCATATTCTCCGTGAAACTGGCTAGCTACTAGCTGTGAATCACTATAAGCATTTAGCTCACGGATTCCGAGGCTTAGGGCGAGCTTCAACCCTGCGATTAGTGCTTCATATTCAGCTTCGTTGTTTGAGGCGCTGAATCCGAGCCTATATGACTGCTCAATGGTTTCTCCTGCTGAAGAGGTTAGCCTTAGACCGATACCGGAGCCCTGTTTTGATGAGGCTCCGTCGACGTATAAGCTCCACTTCGGAGATTCCATTTCGGAGTCTAACTGCTCGGATGTTAGTTCAATGATAAAGTCGGCAAGGACCTGAGATTTCGCTGCTGCTCGAGGTTTATACTCAATATCATATTCGCTGAGCTCTATGGCCCATTTAGCCAATCGCCCTGACTGGCTAGGGCTGTGCAAGATCATTCGTAATGGTTGTGAGGTCATTACAACGATCGAGTGCGATTGGAAGTAAGGTCGCAATTTTCTGGCAGCTGTTACGACTGCTGGAGCTAGTTTTTCCATTGCAGGGTACCTGGTTTCGGCGTCTATCAAGCTCTTACTGGTGTAATAGACAGGTCTTTGTTCGTTTTGTTCCTCTCGTACTAGAACGCCGCTGACTGCAGCAGTTGATACAGCGAGGTATAGGTACAATGGCTCTCCTACTACTGGTTTAGATAGCGTGGTAGCTATCTCAACCACGAATATTTTGTTGCATTTCGCGACCCTCCTGGATCTGTAATTGCTATTGGGGGAACTTTTTGAGGATTTCGAATCCTCCCAAATAGCAGATCCTGGATATTTTCTGGCTACCATGTACAGTAGTTATCCCTTCGGGTGTTGGGAATTTTACGCACTGATGGTACGTTGAGGCTACTGCCTTCATTTTGTGAATCCAGGGTCTTCCCAAAATCGCGTGGAACGGGGAAGGTCTATCGATGACTACTAAGTTGGTCATTTTCATTATTCCGCCAGCTATGACTGGGAGCTTGATAGTTCCCAATGAGGTAGCTGTTTCTCCGGAGAAGCCTACGAGGTTAGCTTTTTGGCCAATAATTTCGTAGTCGTCTATTTCCATCCCTTTTAGGGTGTTATAGAAAATGAGGTCGACAGAGCTTCCTGTGTCTATCATGAGCTTAGGAACCTCGTATCCTGCGATGTTCAGGGTGACAATCAACGCATCATCGTGAGGTCTGTCAAGATTTGAGGTCTCGCTTTCCCAGAAAGAAATCTTAGTATTGGACTCAGGGTTAGGAGGCTTAGGTCCAGTGTTAGACACAGCCTTCCGCACGTGATTCTTAATGGAATTGACGGAGTCTTGACATATGTCTGATCCTCCAAGGATACAGTCCACCCTCGAGTCGGGGCTCGATTGAGGGGAGGGTTTGCTCAAGAGAGCTTCGACTTGTAAACTTTTTCCTTGGGGGAATTTCCCAAGAATCATGTCGACTCTTTTCTTGGGAGCTGGAGGTGGCGAATCGGTCTCCTTCTCAGGTGACCTTTCGCGTTTCGGAGAAGTGTCCCTGGAGCCTCTTTTCTGATAAGGTGATGGTTTTTTAAGGTCCACGCCCTTTATTTCTCCAGCTGCGAATTTAGCTGCCAGCTGGCGTTGGAGGTCCCAACATTCCTCGGTTGAGTGTCCTTCGCGATCGTGATAAGAGCAACGTTTGCCTTTATCGAAGCCTTTTGACCATGGAGTTTTGTTTGCTGCTGCAACAGGTTTCTCTTCCTTGTCTTCCTCGATTGCGTAGGAATGTTCTCCCTGAGTCTGATTATTTCGAGGGTTACCCTTTTTATGAGGTCCCTTAGTCTCAGAGGATTCACCTTTCGAATGATTCTGAGGTTTCTTGTGGAGTTTATCCAGTGCAGCTGTCTCCTCCTCCAAAGTAATATATTTGGTGGCTCTATGGAGAGCGTCATCGATAGTTGGAGGAGTATTGAGTGTTAGCTCTGACCAGAATTTCGATCTATAGAACAGACCTCTCCTAAGGGCTTCGATGGCGACTAGGTCGTTAGGATTCGAGAGCTTAGTCCTTATTGCTCTGAATTTCTCAATGTAGACTCGTAGTGAGTCTCCCATTCCTTGACTGACCTTCCAAAGGTCGGCCTCAGAGGCTTGCTTCAGGATATGGGTTGAGTATTGCTTCATGAAGGCGTTAGTTAATTGATCGAAATTGTCTATCGAGGCTGGCTCGAGACCAGAGAACCACTCAAGGGCTGTTCCGACCAAATTTTCGGCGAATGTCCTGCAGTAACCTGCTTCACATTCTTCCTGTGTGAAATGGGCTTTAACGATTGCCAATCGGAAAGCTCTCAAATAGGCTTTCGGGTCGGAGGTCCCATCATACTCAGGAATTCTGATTTTTCGGGTATCTCTTATGTGAGAGCTGGCGATTCTGTCTGTGAATGGAGTTCCACGGGTTTCCTCGATCAAGCTATCGATTTCGGGAGCTGAGCTCGTAGCTTTATGGACTTGAGCTCCCAATTTCTGGAGAGCCGCGTGAGTTCGCTCCATATATCTACGGATAGCTTCAGATCCTTCAAACGGAAGGACGTTTGGATCGTTGGTAGGTATCTGACGGGCAGGTTCCTGACGGAATCGAGTTGGCTCATCCTCCCATGCGGTTGGTGGGCTAAGTCGCTCGCCATTTCTTGGGTTATCGGAATCTATCCTTTGATAACCATCCCCATTCGGGATCGAGCTTCTGGTTTGATAAACCGAAGCTGACGCTCTGCCCCCAGATGGGAAGGATACTCCTGCTCCGGTCCTAGGATCAGGCGGCGGAGGAGGTAAGCGAGTACTCCTGTCAGTAACCTGACCAGGTGCGGAACTAGTTGTCGCTATGTTACTTCCCATAGCACTGGCGTTAGGTGGATTAAACACGGGAGCTGTTCCGGTATGAGGTGTCTGGAAAGCAGATCCGCGTCCTTCCGGGGCAGTGCTATCAGGGGAAAAGTTTAAACGTGCTCGGGGAAATGAGGGATCGGTTAATCGATCATGAAAAATGACCCCCGGAGCTTGACGTTGCGGTGGTTGGGTTGTTGCGTTTAGAGATCTAGTTATCTCTTCGAATCGTTGCTGACGTACAGTCAGCTGATGCATCGTGCGCTCACTTTCCTGAGCTCTGTCTACTAATTGTATCATCATCTGGCGGATCTCAGCGAGCTGAGCCTCCGTTTGATTCGGAATGGCTTGCTGCTGAGGATTCTCGGTAATCGGGAGCCCGGGAGTGTTTCCACCCGATGATCTCGGGTTAGTGCCTACGGTTGTAGTTTGGCTCGTTTGAGCACCAGCCGTAAGCTGTTGCCCAGATCGGTGATCACTACGTTGAGGCTCTGTGATTACGAGACTAGAGCCTCCGTCGTTCAGTGAGCCGTCGCTCTGAATCGGGAGGTTAAGGTCAGACGGATTTGTTGTCTGGCCGGTAGGATTCATCCTCAAGTTAGAGTAAGGGATTCGATTATTTCTTCCCCACAGTCGGCGCCAATTGTGAGGGGTAAAACTCACACCTAGATTTTAGATCAGGTTTAATGTTTAGGAAAGGTTAGGGAAAGATAAACGCGGGCTGAATCCCGTAAGAACTTGTAGAATGAACTTCGATTTGTATTGATTTAGTAGAAATAGGATGGTTACAAAGGGTGATCTTTGATGAATACAAAGATTATATGAATATTACGATAAGAATGTTTTGATGAATGTTGAATAAAATATCAGTTGAGTCCGCCCCCTTTTTAGTCCTCAACCCTCTCTTTAAATAGCCTTGGACTTCTTTAGGTTGTCTTCAACTAATCTCCGAGATCTTCTCCGCTTGAGGTGGAATCCGCAACAGCTTCCCTTTGACCGGGTCCTGCGCTTCTCCTTATCACAACGTGAGCTTCCTCTTCCCCGTGAGCTCCTTAGTTAGAGTCCTTAGCTTTCAGCCTCCGGCTCCTTTTAGGCATCGAGCCTGCGATGGGCCTGTCCCGGCCCATTACCATCTTTCATTATTTGGAGATCAGCTACCGGGCCATATTCGGGCCCAACACCAACTATGGAGAGACTTAGAGACAATACTCTCTACAATCTCCACCTTTGTCTCTATTCGACTCCACCGACAACTTCATCTTCTACAACTCTCTCTCTCTCTTCTTCGTCGGATTCAACCCGTAGTCAAAATACCTCACCATCACTCTTCCTTAGCTCATTCAAGCCTTGGATCTCCTCTTCTGCGCTTTTCATCTCACATGCACCGAAACCTGTGCCTTCACTTTGAGAACCGTTTCGTCTTATGTCGATTCTTCATTTCTTACCCCACCGCAAGAAAATAACCCACCAAGATTTCAACTTCTGGTGTCCGATGTCAGTTCCTTCTTCCTCCGTCTAAGATTGCTGAGTTTAGATGAGATTCGTCGACTAATCTCTCCTTCTCAAATCTTTAGCTGGAAGCCTTATCGGATGTTTAATCCGTGTCTGTCAATCGAAACCATTTCTTCTTGGTAATCTGCTAACCCTCTTAGTTTCCTTATTTGTTGATTACTATCGTAACTAGAGTCTCACTTTGTCTTTGTTTCATCTGCAGCTGACAACAAATCAAACGCGATTCCAACTAATAAGGTAACCTTTCTGTAGCATCTTCATCAGTTAGTATAAAAGTTCTTCACTTTATCGTTTTTCTCAACTCACGTCTTGTCAACATTGTCTGAGAACTGAACCTTATTACTGATATATCATTTTAATCTTCTGATACCGTAGATTAGTCTTCTATTTAAATTTAACCATTTAAAAGAATCTTGTTGATTTCTTTTATACCGATACTGATCAACCTCTGTATCTGTTTGTATCCCTTTGCGAGGTCCTTCAATCAACTAACCAGGAACCTCGGGACGCTTCAAGTTGACTACCGGAACATCTTGAGAAGTCCTAGACACTTCTCAAAACTCTTTCCAGGTAAACACTTTGTTAACATGTCTGCCGCATTCTCTGTAGTGTGAACCTTCTGAACCTTGACTGAACCCTCATCCACAATGTCTCGTATGAAATGATATCTCCTTGCTATGTGTTTAGTTCTGTCATCATGCACAATGTTCTTTGCTAGACAGATCGCACTCTGTGAGTCACAATTTAGTTTAAATGAATATGTTTTGAATCCTAGTTCTTCGCATATATGATGTTAGGAGTTTTGAGGCTCCTAAGTCAAATGATAGTATAGTGGTAGTATTTTGTCGAACCAAATCTGAGGGACTCAAAGCAGTGAGAATGCAAGTATTTGCCTAATCTAAGTGCAATCAGTGATTTGATGATTTCTATACTAATGATTAAAGCTAAAGCAAAGCAATAAAAATGATACTTTTAATCTATTGGAAAGGAGAACTCATGGGTTTAGGGATTTAGACCTTGGGTGATCAGGCTTCGAACAAAGGATGACAAATGAATCAATCAAACTATTAACCTTAAGCCTAGACACAATTCTAAGCAAGCTCTATGTCTAGATGAATGCTCATTTGCTAACATGTCTCAAACATCAAATGTCTTTGGTTGAATAACATGCAAGCAATCATTACTAACAAGTCTATTAGCTATCTTAGCATCTTTAACAACAAATCTCTTTGGCAAAGTACACTAAAAGCCTAGGAGAGTTGACTCAGGCATTTCATCAAACACCTTTTGGGTGGGAAATGCCTAGAGATCACCCTTTGAGTGGCCTACTCAAATGATGCATTATGAATACTCTACTAGCAAGGAACAAGAATGATCTACACTAAAACATCCTAGAACTAGCCTAATCACCCTTAATCTCCCTAACCCATGAATCCAAAAGGTGATTACTCACTAATCCCCATGATTCCTCTTAAACCCATGATGGATTTCAGATGAATCATATAGAGAAATAGAAGAGAAATCACAAGAACAATCACAAATCAAGCCAAAAAGAAATCTTTTTCTTAAGAGAGTTTGTGTTCTTCAATAGATCAAAGATTATCTGCCAAAAGGTGGCTACAACATACTTAAACATTAGGTTTTTCAGAGTAAAAACGTGCATAAGAAATTGCAAAAAGGTCCTTGAAAAATCATAAAATCGTGTAGCAAAAGGGGCTGGAGCGACCTTGGGTGGTCGCTCTGAGAGGTCGCTCCAGCCTCCTTTTTTGTGTCTCCGGGCGATGAAAACGCGAGCTACTTAGGTGGGTCGCTCTGGTTGGTCGCTCTGGTTGGGAGCTAACTTAGGGGGTCGCTCCGGAAGGTCACTCTGCGGTTCTCGACCAGGATGGATATGCCTCTAGTAAATTGATCGTAACTTCTCCATTACATCTCCAAATGACTTGAAACCACTTCCATTAGAAAGCTAACTCAATTTCCTGTGTCTCCACAAAATCTTAGCAAAAGAAGATTTCTCTAAGGCCTCCATCCATGCTCATCTTTCACCTCCTTTTTGATCACATTGCTTCCAAATGTCTCCAAGAACTCCATGTGGTGTTCCAATACCTGATAGAGACATATGTATGCCAAATGCAACCTAAACATGCCTAAATCCTAATCTATATGATGCAAATGCTTATGAATGAATAGCTAAAACAATGCAAATATGCAAGATATCAACTCCCCCACACTAGTCCTTTACTTGTCCACAAGTAAACTTTCAAGAACCAAGGAGAAAATGTTTGAAGATGGGGACTCATAACCAAAAGAAACTCTTCTTAGTTCTCAACCTAACAACCTTGCATAATCATACCAAATAGCGAGAGCAAAGATTTTATCCATCTCTAACTTCTCTAAGCCTATCTCAGCTCCTTTGATCTCTACACTCATTAATCATGCATCCACATACCACAAATCCACATCTCTCTAATATTTATGAAGCAACTCAATAGACATCTCACACATGGTCAACTGGTCCAAGTCATTTGGTTTGGTAAGACAAAAGATTTAATGCAAGTGAAATCAGAGGTTCAAAATGATCTTTTAAGGTGGTTTACTCTCAAAACAAAGTAGCTTTGACATTACACATAATATATCTAAGAAAGGGATCAACTCATGCATACAATGCTCAATCTCCATTGTTCTACCCTTTCCCAAACATACAAGATATTTAATTATTCCTCAATGTCAAACCCAACTCACATCTCTCACCAAAAGATTCCAAGAACATTTTTCACTTCAGACTCTTTCTTTTTGAAATCAATAAGGGATTTTTCACAATTTTAAAACAAATCTCAGCTCCTAACAACTTTGCTAGCCCCCTTTTTATTTTCTTTTTTCTTTCTTTTCTTTTTTTTTCTTTTTCTTTTTTTTTTATATATGGGGGCCAAGACTTTTCACAATAAGAGCTAGATACTTCTCCACTTATCCCATAAAGACTAATCATTTAAGCACAAAGAGTCAAACCTTTCATATTCCCAAATCACAATCACAACACTCACCCCCTTCCTATAGCTAGACAATAGAGTGACTAATCTAGCAAGAATGGAGACTAAGCATTGTCGTTCCCAATACTCTCAACATTATGCACATGTAAAGCTTTCCAAAGAGGCCTCACTCAACAAATAATGATGGTTTAAAAATGAGGTATGGGTTTTGGGAGTGGAGTACCACTTGAGTTTGTCAAAAAGATTGGTAAAACAGATGGGACAACTCAAGTGTGTATATCCATGACTTAGTACACAAGAGACCATATGCAAGAGACATTAAAACAGGAGCTTGCTTCAAAGAGAGAGTATCAACAGTCAAATGAGTTTCAAGAGGAGCATTCAAGGCGCGAAGTTTACAAGCTTTCTAAAGGGTGCTCAAGCTACTTGTCATGATTACAAAGGTCAACAAATTCAGTACTTAGCATGAGCTCTTTACAAGGTTGAAATCCCCCTAATGCATGAATGCAACCTATATGCTTCTAGACTCAATCCTAAAAATGCAAATGATGCAACTAAATGATTCTTTTTGTGTTTTTCAAATTTTTTTTATTTTTTGGATTTTTCTATGCAAATAAGAATGTAATATGCAATGCATGAGACTCAAAATCATGAAAACAAACATGATCAAATACTTGGTACCTCCCCCACACTTAAATCACACAGTCGCTGTGTGAGTGAGGTACCCAATGAAATTCTAAAATGCAAAGAAAAACTGGGAGAAGGGAGGTTTCCAGTTACCTGAGACGGGAGCGAGGTGGAAGGGTCGCTGCGGCAGGTCGCTCCCAGCTGGAGCGACCTCGTGACGTCGCTGCGGAGACCTCGCTCCACGGTCAGTTTCTGTGTTTCCATTCTCGTGTGACGCGAGCGACCTCGGCATCTCGCTCTAGACATGTCGCTCCCAGGTGGAGCGACCTAGAGGTGTCGCTGCGATGAGATCGCTCTGGTGTCCGACTTTCTGCTCAATACCTGCACACAACTTCACTTTCCCATTGTTCTATGCAATAGAATGATAATGCAAATACTAATGCAATATATACAAGGATACTCATGGGACTTCCTCCCAAGTGAGCTTGTTTTAAGTCTCTAGCTTGACTTTGCCTCCTTTGGATCAGGCTGGACTAGGTGCAGAGAGTGGAGTTGACTCCCCATCTTCCTCAGGTGGTAGCTCATCAAAGTGATCATCTGCAGGACGAGGATTCATCTCTTCAATGGTGAAGGCTTGTCCAAATACAGTGGGGTTCCTCATCTTCTCCTTGATGTCAAAGTGGAGGATGTTCTCCTTGCCCAAATGGAGGTTAATCTTCCCTTCTTTCACATTCACAATAGCTCCTGCAGTAGCTAAGAATGGCCTTCCAAGAATCAATGGGTCTTGAGCCTCCTCACCCATATCAAGCACCACAAAGTCTGTAGGTATCTCATACCTTCCAATCTTCACAGGGAGGTTCTCTAGGATACCCACAGGGTACTTCACTGAACGATCAGCCAACACCAGAGAGAGTCTACACTTCTTGTACTGAGTGAATCCAAGCTTCTTTGCCACAGACAAAGGCATCAAGCTGACACTAGCTCCTAAATCGCAGAGACACTTCTCAAACACCATAGGTCCAAGAGCACAAGGTAGTGTGAAGCATCCTGGATCCTCTAGCTTCTCTGGAGCATCAAGCCTCTGAATTATGGCATTGCACTCATGACTTAGAACCATCATGCCCTCCATCTCCTTCTTCTTAGCAGCTACAACATCTTTCAGGAGTTTGCTGTATTGAGGAATCAGCATGAAAGCATCAATGATGGGCATTGTAACCTGAGCTTCACTCATCTGCTTCTCAAACAAAGCCTTGTACTTCTGTAGCAGCTGCTTCTTGAATCTACCAGGGAATGGAAGCTTTGGTTCATAGGGAGGGGGGACAGGAGAGCTCTCACTTGCTGGAGCAGCAGATTCACCATCTTTTGTTGTTTTCTTCTCTTCCCCAACCTTTCCTTTACCCTTGGCTTTCACAATCTTCTCCAAGATCTCAGCATCTGTCTTCTCATCAACAATGACCACTTCATCATCTAGATTGATGGCTACCTCCTCACCTTGTTTCTCAGCATCCTTGGTGAGGGTTACAGGAGTCAACTGCTTACCACTCCTAAGTGTGACAGCTTTTGCTTCCTTGGGGTTTTGATCTGACTTTCCAGGTAGAGATCCTTGCTGGCGGTTCTGGTGGGAGCTCATGGAAGCAAACTGATTCTCCAAATTCTTGACAGAAGAAGCAAGGTTGGAGAATTTGTTGTTGAGCTCATTGTAGCTTCCATCGATCTTGGAGTGGAGATTTTTCAGCTCATAGCCAACATGCTTCTCACTTCTAGTCTGAGACTCCAAGATCTGTTTCAGTAAGGCATCAGTGCTGCTCTGTTGAGGGGCAGAGGAGCTAGGAGAAGAGTTTTGCTGAGGCTGATAGTTGCTCTGCTGGTTGTTTCGAGGCTGATAACCACTCTGCTGGTTGTTTGAATAGGGCTTCTGTTGGTAGTTGTTGTACTGAAAGTTGGGTTCCTTCTTGTACCAGCTACCATTACTGTTGATGAAACACAGTTCTTCTTGCCCTTCCAAACCCTCAACCTCATTGACAGTAGGAGGTATCTCCTGGCTTGGGTTGCCAACAAAGTTCACCTGCGCTTGTGTGGCCTTATCAGCAATGAGTTTGTCAATCTTCTCCTGAAGAGCCTTTATCTCATTCCTTGTTTGATTGTCATCACCTCTGCTGCTTCTGTCATGGTCTCCACTGTAGACTGCATCACTCTTAACCATGTTGTCAACCAGAGCCTCTGCCTCTTCCTCAGTTCTCCCCAAAAAGAACCCATTGCTAGCTGTATCCAGTCTGGCTCTGTACTTAGGAAGAGCACCTCTGTAGAATGTGCTCAGCAAGCTCTCCTTAGAGAATCCATGGTGTGGGCACTGAGCTTGGTAGCCATTGAATCTCTCCCAAGCTTCACTGAATCCTTCCAAGTTCTTCTGTTGGAAGCTGGAGATCTCATTCCTCAACTTAGCAGTTCTTGAAGTAGAGAAGAATTTCTCCAAGAATGCCCTTTTGCAGTCTTCCCAAGTGGTGATGGAGTCACTTGGTAGAGACTTCTCCCACTGACGTGCCTTATCCCCCAAAGAGAAAGGGAATAGCTTGAGCTTTAAGGCATCCTCTGACACACCATTAGTCTTTGACATACCACAGTAGCTGTCAAACTTATCCAAGTGATCAAATGGGTCCTCCACAGCCAGACCATGATACTTGTTGTTCTCTATGCAGTTTAGCAGTCCTGACTTGATCTCAAAGTTGTTAGCAGCCACAGCTGGTGCTCGAATTCCAAGTCTAGGACCATGGATGTTGGGGCGGTCATAAGTGCCAATGGGGCGAGCTGGTCGCTGTTGAGGTCCATTGGGGTTCTGAGGATTTTGTTGTTCTTCCATTGCAGCTTCCAGTGGCTGCAGTTGAGCCTGTTGCTCTTCTTGTCTTCTCTTTCTAGTACACTCTCTCTCTAAAGCTCTTATGTATGTGGCTCTTGGAACAAGGTTTGATGTACCCTTGCTCCTCAAGTTCATACACCTGAAAATCACAAAGAGTGAAGAAGAGAATCAGTAACTTACAAAAATAAAAATGACTTAGTCTCAAGCAAATGACTAAATCTCAATGTTCAAATCAAACTCAGAATTTGGCAACGGCGCCAATTTGATGTTAGGAGTTTTGAGGCTCCTAAGTCAAATGATAGTATAGTGGTAGTATTTTGTCGAACCAAATCTGAGGGACTCAAAGCAGTGAGAATGCAAGTATTTGCCTAATCTAAGTGCAATCAGTGATTTGATGATTTCTATACTAATGATTAAAGCTAAAGCAAAGCAATAAAAATGATACTTTTAATCTATTGGAAAGGAGAACTCATGGGTTTAGGGATTTAGACCTTGGGTGATCAGGCTTCGAACAAAGGATGACAAATGAATCAATCAAACTATTAACCTTAAGCCTAGACACAATTCTAAGCAAGCTCTATGTCTAGATGAATGCTCATTTGCTAACATGTCTCAAACATCAAATGTCTTTGGTTGAATAACATGCAAGCAATCATTACTAACAAGTCTATTAGCTATCTTAGCATCTTTAACAACAAATCTCTTTGGCAAAGTACACTAAAAGCCTAGGAGAGTTGACTCAGGCATTTCATCAAACACCTTTTGGGTGGGAAATGCCTAGAGATCACCCTTTGAGTGGCCTACTCAAATGATGCATTATGAATACTCTACTAGCAAGAAACAAGAATGATCTACACTAAAACATCCTAGAACTAGCCTAATCACCCTTAATCTCCCTAATCCATGAATCCAAAAGGTGATTACTCACTAATCCCCATGATTCCTCTTAAACCCATGATGGATTTCAGATGAATCATATAGAGAAATAGAAGAGAAATCACAAGAACAATCACAAATCAAGCCAAAAAGAAATCTTTTTCTTAAGAGAGTTTGTGTTCTTCAATAGATCAAAGATTATCTGCCAAAAGGTGGCTACAACATACTTAAACATTAGGTTTTTCAGAGTAAAAACGTGCATAAGAAATTGCAAAAAGGTCCTTGAAAAATCATAAAATCGTGTAGCAAAAGGGGCTGGAGCGACCTTGGGTGGTCGCTCTGAGAGGTCGCTCCAGCCTCCTTTTTTGTGTCTCCGGGCGATGAAAACGCGAGCTACTTAGGTGGGTCGCTCTGGTTGGTCGCTCTGGTTGGGAGCTACCTTAGGGGGTCGCTCCGGAAGGTCACTCTGCGGTTCTCGACCAGGATGGATATGCCTCTAGTAAATTGATCGTAACTTCTCCATTACATCTCCAAATGACTTGAAACCACTTCCATTAGAAAGCTAACTCAATTTCCTGTGTCTCCACAAAATCTTAGCAAAAGAAGATTTCTCTAAGGCCTCCATCCATGCTCATCTTTCACCTCCTTTTTGATCACATTGCTTCCAAATGTCTCCAAGAACTCCATGTGGTGTTCCAATACCTGATAGAGACATATGTATGCCAAATGCAACCTAAACATGCCTAAATCCTAATCTATATGATGCAAATGCTTATGAATGAATAGCTAAAACAATGCAAATATGCAAGATATCAATATATCTTTTAGCCATGTACCTTCTTTAGTAGCTTCTGCTAGGGCCATATATTCTGCTTCTGTAGTAGATAGAGCAACCACTTGCTGTAGACATGATCTCCAACTGACCGTATTGCCCCCAACTCTAAATACATAAGCTGAAACTGATCTTCTTTTATCTAAATCTGCTGAGTAGTCTGAATCTGAAAATCCCTCAATATCAAACTCTTCTGATTTTGTAAACGTTAGGCACACATTAGCTGCCCCTTTTAGGTATCTTAGAATCCATTTAACAGCTTCCCAGTGACTTCTACCAGGATTTGCCATAAATCTGCTAACCACTCCAATGGCATATCCCAAATCTGGTCTTGAACCGACCATTGCATACATTAAGCTCCCTACTGCACTTGCATAGGGAACTGTATCCATCGCATCTCTTTCTCCTTCTATCTCTTCAGGTCGTAGACTCCTTAGTTTGAACAGAGAATTGCTAGGAGTCACAACTGCTTTACTTTCTTCCATATTGAATGTCCTCAACACTTGTTTGATATATCTTTCCTGTGATAGCTTAAGCACTCCTTTCTTTCTGTCTCTTTTAATCTCCATTCCAAGAATTCGAGAAGCTGCTCCAAGGTCTTTCATTTCTAACATCTGATTCAAACTCTTCTTGAGACAATTTATGCCTTTAATATCTTTAGCCGCCACAAGCATATCATCAACATAAAGTAGTAAGTAGATCATATCTTCCACAGTTGTACCTTTAGTGTAGACACACGGATCTCTTGAACAGCGTTTAAAACCTTGAGACATCATGAACTCATTAAACTTCTGATTCCACTGTCTCGGAGACTGTTTCAATCCGTATAGGGATTTCTTAAGTAGACACACCATTCCTTCTTTTCCCTTTTCAATGAACTCCTCAGGCTGCTCCATGTAGATTTTCTCATCAAGCACCCCATGTAGAAAAGCTGTTTTCACATCAAGCTGTTCCAATTCCAAATCGTAATTCACCACAATAGATAGCATGATTCTTATTGACACATGTTTTACCACAGGCGCAAATATCTCATTGTAGTCTACCCCCTCAACTTGAGCATAACCTTTTCCCACTAGACGAGCTTTAAATCTTGGATCTTCGATTCCAGGAATCCCTTCTTTGTATTTATAAATCCACTTACAGCCGATTACCCTTTGTTTTTCTGGTCTTGGAACCAAAACAAACGTATCATTCTTATCAAGAGATACTTTCTCTTCTGTTATTGCTTCTTTCCACTTCTTCCAGTGCTTGCTGCGTTTAGCTTCTGCAACTGTTCTCGGCTCATCCAGCTCTATTATAGTAGCACAAGCCAGCGCATAGGCTATGACAGAATCCCCATCTTCATATCTTGATGGAGGCTTGATCACTCTCCGATCTCTATCTCTTGCCAATACATAGCCATCTAAATCTAGATGGTCTGTCTGTTCAGTGTCATTTTCATCAGAATCATCAGCCTCTTCTGATTCACTTTCACACTTTGAGCTCTCATGTTCTGAATCTTCTCCACCTTGACCAGTAGAGTCCGCATTTTCTGAATCTGCTCCACCTTGACCAGTAGAGTCAGCATTTTCTGAATTTACTCCACCTTGAACAGAAGAGTATGCATTTTCTGAATTTACTCCACCTTGATTTGTAAATCCTTGAGTTGTGGGTCCTTGTATTAACTCTGACCTGAAAGTCACTTTCTTGAGCTTCTTAGGTTTCTCAGTTTTCTTTTCTGTCTCAGAATATAGTTTATCCTCATCAAATACAACGTTTCTGCTGATTGAGCTCTTTCCTTCTTCTGATATCCAAACTCTATACCCTTTGACTCCTTGAGGATACCCAACGAAAACCCCTTTAATAGCTCTAGGACTCATTTTGTCCTGTGTTGTGTGAACATATGCCACACATCCAAATCTCCTCAAGTGACTATAATCCACTCTAGAACCTGTCCATAGCTCCTTTGGAATCTTGAATCTTAGAGCTGCATTAGGAGATCGATTTATAAGATACACTGCTGTACAAGCAGCCTCTGCCCAAAAAGATTTCTCTAGCCCAGACTCTGCTAACATGCATCGTATCTTCTCAGCTATAGTCCGATTCATTCTCTCTGCCACCCCATTCTGCTGGGGGGTGTAAGTACACGTCTTGTGCCTTTGAATTCCAAAATCACTGCATAACTTGTCCATCTTGACATTGCAGAATTTTAATCCATTGTCTGTCCGAAAATACTTCAATCTTTTCTTTGTAGTATTCTCCACTAGGGTCTTCCATTCTGAGAAATTATCATACACTTCATCTTTAGTTCGTAGAAACCTGATCCATACCTTCCTTGAATAGTCATCGATGAAAGTTAGGAAATATCTGCAGCCTGATAAGCTAGGTTCATTAGAAACTGACCCCCATAGATCACTGTGTACATAGTCAAGTCTTTCCTTTGATGTGTGTCGCCCTTCTGGGAAACTTTGCTTATGAGCTTTGCCGAAAACACATTTTTCGCAGAAATCCAAAGTGTGCACTTCTTTAGGATTTAAGTAACCTCCTTTCACCAAGAGATTCATATTCTTCAAACTCATATGTCCTAATCTGGAATGCCATCTGTTAGTTAGATTTGTCTCAGCTCTAGCCACTGAAACCTCCCCTTTAAGAACCGATCCTTGTAGATAGTATAAGCCATCTTGATATTTTCCAGATAGTACTTTCTGACCTTTTCGATAGAAATTGACAGTAAAGTTTTCCCCTTCGTATTTGCAACCATTTTTCTCCAACTGACCATAGGAGATGAGATTTCTGCCCATTGATGGCATGTATCTCACATCGCTTAGGATGACTTGAGCTCCTTCAGAATTTATAATCTTAATACTTCCAATACCTTTGACTTCGCATTCAGTGTTATTACCCATTAGAACTCGTCCACCGTTTACTTCTTTGAAGTCAAATAACACATCCCTCTCGGGCGTTATATGGAAAGTGCAGCCAGAATCCATTACCCATTCCTTCATAGGATTGTGAATGCTTGCAGTTAAAATCATAGGTTGTTCTTTATCACTTGCAACATTAGCAGATTCATTTGATTTCCAGTTTTTCTTGTCTGGACAATCCTTCTTGTAGTGACCCTCCTTACCACATGTCCAGCATTCTCTGGGTTTTCTGGGCCTCTTGGCCTTGACTTGGATCTGTAGTTTTTGCTTTTGGATCTGCCTTTCCATTTACCTTGAGATTTTGTTTCTGATCTCCCTCTCTCTGCTATTAGACCTTCTGCATTTGATTTTGTTTTGCCCAGAAGTCCAGCTTCTTTTAACTCTACTTCTTTTGCATATGCAGATGTCGTTACTTCTTGCAGCGTCAGCGTTTCTTTGCCGTTTCCGTACTTGAGAGTATGCACTAAGGAATCAAACGGTTTTGGCAAGCTTGACAGTACCTGTATCGCTTGATCTTTATCACTAACCGTGATGTTTAGACTCTCCAGATCATCTACTAGCCTCAAGAACACATCAAGGTTTTCTTCTATACTTCGATGCTCTTCCATTCTGAAGCTCGCAAACCTTTGCTTTAAGTAGATTCTGTTTGGTAGCGTTTTCGTTTGATAATCCTTCTCTAGTGCTTTCCACACCCCTAGTGCAGTAGTCTGTTTCATAACCTTTCGAAGCACCAGGTTACCTAGACTAGCACAGATCATGTTCTTAGCACGTTTGTCCATCTCTTTTCGAGTTAGACCCTCTTTAGATGCACCCGGCTTAGTATCTGTATCAACTGCCTTCTCTTTATCAGTAATCTCGCTTGTGTCTTCTTCATTTAGAACACTGTCTAAATCTGAGTTTTCAAGTTGCATCAACATCTTGAATTTCCACATACCAAAATCCCCTTTACCATCAAACTTTTCCACATCAATCTTGACTTTAGACTTCTTCATACTTCCCCACTCAACCGTGCGAGTATCAGTCCTTAGTCACAAAACTCTGATCGCACCAATAAGCAGATAAGAACTGAGAACCGTTCCCTTAGCTGAACCTGAGTGCTCTGATACCACTTGTAAGGTTTATACCAGATTGTATGCGTGAAAATCTTTAACCAATTAGCTAGAAACCGATTAGCTAATCTCCTAGATTGATTATTGTCAATACTAACTTGATGTGTGTGTGTGTTTGTTTGACAGGTAAGTAAAAGGATAAGACACAACACGTTTGGTTACCCAGTTTCCGTTAGGTACGTCTGGGGGAAGAGCTAGCTTCCAATCCACTATCTCAAGTAACAAAGGCAATTACAAAGAGATATGAACTCACGAGCTACAACAAGACCGTAGCTCAAACAAGAACTAACACTCTTAGTTCTCAATCTCTGATTGCTATTCTCCTTCAGGTATGCTCAGACGATCTTTTAACCAAGACAATCTTGTTGCTACCTGATCTCCACAATCTGATTCTGTTTCCCGTGTATTGCAAAAAAGCAGATAGCTTTCCTTATAAACGCAGGACTTAGTGGATGCCCTAGAGACATCTCGGGCCTCAATGTTTCACCACTTCGCAGGCCCATCTGTTTTGGCAATATAAGACTTTGGATGACTTAGGCTTTAGCATAGCCCAACTATGGAGAGACTTAGAGACAATACTCTCTACAGTTTATCGAAAAGTTTAATGCTTTATTTCAACTAAATTTGAAAGCAATGATATAAATGGCATTTGTCCGAACTGTTCTCTTTCTTTATTTTTATGTCTCTGATAATTGGTGGTGCCACTATCGTAACATATCATATTGTTTGTTTCATTTTCCTGGTTGTTATAAGTAAGTTTTTTTTTTCTGAAAAAGTCATAATTTAACTATGTAGTTTTGATAATCCATAGATGATCGCTATCCAACTGGTTTACCGTTGATATATTGATTAAATTGTTGGGCCATAATGTTTGTTCAACATTAATGATAATGATGATCCGAAATAATTTCTTTCAGATGAGGATCTCAAGAAGTTATTGAAGTTTATAATAAAAGTGGATATTATATTTATTTAATAAGTTAGTTTAACGTTTGATTTGAGTGAATTGACTAGATATACAAAAGAAATATGGATATTAGGTAACTGTCTAAAACGGTAGAACTTTGAGGCAAATTGTGATGATGGAGTGAACAAAACCTTGAGGCAAAGGCAGTGTCAACAGTGTATTTAGGCAGATCACTAAATATGGTTAATTGTATGAGTATGGATTTCAAATTCTCTTTATTATTATTTTTATTTATTTTGAGACCTTTTACTACTTTAATTATTATTTTCCTTTACTTTGTGTCTTTTTGTTTAATGAAAACACATTCTCATCTCATATTTGTATGCCTCTAATTAAAATTAACATGATTTATTTATATTAGTTTTGTTAGAGATAATAATTTGTATTAGCATGTAAATATTTCATTATTCTATATTGTTATATTGTTTCTTAAATGTTTTCTTAAACTTTATGTATATCAAAAGAGTATAATTTTTATTGTTTCACTTAGGTTAAATTCTCAAGACGTTGCTTTGTTTCTTTTTTGTACATATTTTTGATTTTTTTTAATAAATATATATTATATCGACCCGAAAAGGTAATTTTTAGATTTGGTTACAAGAATGGTTCAACCAAAATAACCCAAATCAATGTACTATAGAACCAGTTTCGCCCACCCACTAAACCCGACACGTTCCACCGGTCTGATTTTAAAATTCCTAGGAACCATTAACTGTTCTCATCCTTCGACGATGACCATTGGGAAGTGAGGTTCTCCTCGCTGACTCGGATGCCGGGATTCCTTTTGTGTCTCCAGTGTAGCTAGATCCCGGTGATATCCTTAATACTTATAACCTTCTCTATCGGTTAACGCTCGGATGCAATAGAAGAGTGGATGTAGCGCACGTACCAGAGAAAAACGCTCAAACCGTTATTCATCTCCTACAACGCCAGCCACTCGAGACTTGGAGACCATAGGAGCCCCTAACACAAGAGTGGAGAAGCAAAAGTCGGGCACGAGAAAACAGCCGCAACTTGATCCGAGAATGCTCAAGACCTGCAAAAGTGTTAACGACAGCATTACCATGAACAACCAAGTGGCGACCACGGTACTGGGATATGCTGTTACGCCGTAAAGGGTCCCCGAGGATGAAGAGACCCGCATACCACCCAGAGCCTCCACTAAACTCACCTAAACATCGCTTGCGAAAAACGAAAGCGATTAACTTTGTAATGCCTAGAATGAAATATCGGAGACGACGATATCAATTCAATCAAATGAGAACCAGAACAACCAACTAGAAGCATGTCGACAAGCTCAAAGATGGATCGGAGCAAGACACCGGAAGCGGAGAGACAAGTAAAAGAGAGAGCCCAAAAACTGCAACGAGGATGCCATAGACGACATCTCCGACCCGCGGCGTTGAGCACCTCCACGAAACCAAACACCAAGACCGTTGACACACGAAAACGGCACTAGCTAAGCTCGTTCCTGAGTAGTCTGACCTCCAGGACTCCCACGACGCAGACGAAAAAGACGCAACTCACCCAAGACGCTGAGAGCAAGATGACACCACAGCAGCACCAGAAGGAACTGGACACCGGATCTGAAAGAGAGACCGCTCTTCCAGTCTTCCTCCTCCAATCGCCGCCTACTCTCCAAGAAGCTTTAAGGAGCCACCTGAGAAACCCTAAAAACCGACCCTGCCAACAGCTACCACCACACTGCACGCCGCGCCTTGACTCCAAGATCTAGCCTGATCTGTGCCGGAACCGGAGCTCCTCGCGATTAGAGACGGCGCCGTACAAATCATCCGACACAGAGTCGCAGCAAAGCGGAGAGAGTGCGATACACCATGACGAGGCAAAAGACAAAGGAGTACGAGAGGGAGAAGAGGAGGTGCCTCCGGCGCCGGACGGCGACTCAATTTGATTTTTTTTTGTTCTGAGACTCGCGAGAGAGTTTACGGGGAGGAGAGAGAGGGACTTTAATCTCTTATGGGACAAATGGGTCAAAAAAAATCTAGAACCACCTAAATTAATCTGTCATGGAACAGATGAGTGTCAATTATGATTTTGCCCTTAATGATGGCTGAATATGAACCATTAGATCAGAATCCTTCACGTTATAATATGAGCCGTCGGATGTGAAAGATGAAATATTTACAACAATGCCATTAATGAATCTTTTCCCTTAGCCGTTGGATCTTATGATTTTGTTCTGATCTTGGCCATCCGATTTCACTCATTCTCTTTCTTTTATCTCTTTTTTTTTTAATCTCAACCACTCACAGCCACACAATCTTCCTTATTTAATTATCTTATTCGACTGAGTACAACTAATATAACTCGTACAACTAAATATGTAAAAAATTATATAACTGATACATAAATGTTTTACACATAAAATAAACAAACAAATATTTTAATTGGTATATAATGACAAAATTTCATCTATTTTGTCGAGGTTTTTAATGTTTTGTTAAATTATTACATTACACCCTTAATTTTACATTATATTTTTTACATTTTTAAAGTTTATTAACTATATTAGCCATATTATTATGATAAACAAACATTGAACATGTTTTTACAAAGATAGGATGTGAAAATATTGGTAAAACCCCCGGTTACTAGACATATAAAAATTGGTATAATCTTTTAGTATATACTAGATGAGTATTACTGGTACAATTAGTAAAACTTTGACATTTCAGAAATTGACAAAACAAATTTGATACTACATATGAGAAAATAATCAAATATCTCAATTGGTATGTACTTAAAAAGTTTATCTTGATGTATTTGAAGTTTTGAAAAAAAAAATCATAAATTATTACACAACTTCATAAGTTTACATGATCTGCCTTATACTTTTAAGGTTTGTCAACTTGTTTGTTCACATAATTTTTGGAAAACATTAATGAAATCCATTTTTACGAAACTGATGATTTCATTGTAACGGGGCAAGGTCATATAACACATAAATAAGTGGTACCACTCAGATAATCTTATTTATAATGTGGTATAACTAATATTATCGATTTTACTACCAAAGTACAACTATGAACAAACTGGTACAACTAAAATACTAGTACAACTATGTATAGCCGGATGTGACCTACTTCCTCCTTTTCTCACATCTGCTTTAATTCCGAGCCACATGATCCCTCATTCTCTCATTCGGATGGGACCCATTTCCTTTTTTCTCAACCATAGAATTATTTTCTCTTGTTTGATCATGACCACACAATTTCTCTTATTTGGATGGATATAACTAGTATAACTCGTACAACTAAACATGTTAACAAAATAACTAATATAACTAATATAATTAGTATATAAATTATATAATTCATGTATGCAACTAATGTAACTGAATCGACTAATAAATCATGTTTTCATATGAAATCCTGCTTGGATGGATTTGATGAGGACCACCGTGGACACCACCGTCGAGCATCTTCTTCTTCGCCAAGACTTCAGTCATCTTTGCCGCAAATCTTTTCTTATTCACTCCGTCTTTCTTCTTCTTTTCTTCTTCGTTGTGGCATCTTTCTTCCTCACAGTAAAGTTTTTTTTTTGTTCATCGCTGGTGAGTCACTTTTACTCATCACCAACGCTCCCTTCTCTACTTCTTCAGGTGACTCTTGTTTTTGGGAACCATAGTTGAATACTTTTCTGGCTCAGCATCTACCTTTTTGGCCCGGGAGCAAAAATATAAAGATGATTCTTTTCCGAAAATAGTACAACTAGAATAACTAGTACAATTAATAAACATAATTAACCAAATTAAATATTATTGAAAATATACCATTCATGTATTTGATACATGCATAGAGGGGAAGATTAGACCAACATGTCTTATTAATTTCTTCATCATCCTATTTTCTATCATCTTCATACGCTGAAAACAAAAAAAATAAATATCACCATATTATTGCAAAGTTGTACTAGTTATATATCAATTATAATGGTTATACTCAATCTATTTATACTAGTTATACTTGTTGTAGTTGTACTATTTTTACTAGTTGTACTAATCGTAGTTGTACTAGTTTGAGTTGTTCTAGTTGTATAAGTAATACTCTGCGTTCTTCTTTATTTTGAATCGTGTATATAAAAGATGAAATTTGATTCTAGATGATATATAATTAATTAAATATGACTATGGGTTTATCGATTTGAGATATAAAATAGAAATTTGATGAATGGTTGAAGAAAATTTTTGATTTTATTTTAAGGTGAAAGAATGTAAATGGAGAAGAAAAAAGGAAGAAGAAGAAGAAGATTAGGGTAAAAGTTGGGTCGGATTTTGGTTCTGGATCCGGGTCAGATCTGGGTTGGATAGAAATGGCATAAGTTAGTAAATATGTTTAAATCCTTTGGTCTTATGGTATTTTCTCTCTATTTTTGATTTATTTTTAATTTATTTTTTAATTGAAAATAGAGGAGGTCCATTCCAGATTTTTTTGACCCCTCTTGTCCCATTCCAGCATTTGATCCGAGAGAGAGAGAGAGCTATAATTAACAAACTCCGTCTACATACTTTTGAATTTATTGATAATTGTTTTCTTATTTTTTCTTTTAGAATCACAAATTTAAACAATCCAATAAGTAAATATATAATTCACTGTTATAGAAAATTATTTTAACTTTGGTAAATACAATGAAACCATATATGAATTATTAGAATTCAAATAAATATATTACTAAAGTTTAAGTCTATCAAATACAAATGTTCATAACTTTGTAAGATATAACCATCAAGAAACAAAATATTACATACTTTCCTGTGTAAAGAAATTAGAGATTCAAAAATGTTCCAACAAAAGAACAAAGGAATGCATGTATTGCAAAATGTGTAAGTTTTATATGTGAAGTGGAATCTACTGGGATTAGTACTATTGGTCAAGTGGCAGCTATTCCATTTCCAACTTTAATTCTCCAGACTCTACATTTTGAAGCTTGATCTGAACCTCCTGCTTCACTTTCCCAACAACAATGTTAATGATGCTGTCATCTATTAGCGGATTATCATGCGATTTTAGCCATTTCCCAATCTGCATATCCCCAAATATTCCTGGATCCCCAAACGCCATTGCAGATTTTCCCATTATGTCATCAGCAGAGAATGTATCATAATTATACACTTGCTGCAATCAACAGAGAAACCCATAAGATATACATATATATAACAGCTTTTATCAATGGTAAAAGTGCTTTGGATAATAGGCTTACCAGTTTTACATGACCATAGCTCTCAGGAACATACATCACGCGTTCTTGTATGGGTGGGCATTCGGATAGCTGTTCGGGTTGGGGTCGGGTATTTCAGATATTTGGGTATTTCGGGATAGGGATATAGAACTTGTTCGGGTATTTCTATACTTCAGGCCGGGTTTATGTATTTTTAGTTTTGGTTCGATTATTTCGGGTCGTGTTCCGATATTTAGATTAAAAAAAAAAAATCAAATTCTTCATTGTTCAAATTTCTTGTATTTAAAAATATACATTTAACTTAATTATTTTTTAATTTTTGATAGATTAAATGATGAGTAGATTTTGAGATAAAATTTAAAACTAAAAAGACACTAAATTGGTTATTATTTGAGAAAATGACCCAAATAGCACTACTCCAAGATTTTATCCTCAAAAGAGCACTCATGATCAAAAATCACAAAATAGGTTTCATTAAGTGTGTCATTTACCCTTATGCCCTCTCCCTTAATTCTCTTTGATTGATTAAATAAAAAAAATTGAGATTCCCGATTTGAAATATCTGTGTCGTCGTCTCCTTCTCTGCCGTCGTCGCCGTCTCCTCTCCGTCGTCGTCGTCGTGGTCGTCGTCGTTGCATATTCTGGTGTTCATCGTCTGTTCGTGGTGTTTAGATCTGTTGACTAGAAATTAGAACACCGATCAGAAATTCACCATGTCCACTTACAGTGCCTCCGGCGTGGTACGTATCCGATCGATATTGCATCCATACTATTCTCAGATTCTCGATTTTGATGCCAGTTTGGATTTATTGATCATCAACGAGTGATGTATTATGTTTACAGAGAACATTAAAATTGACTGTAGTAATGTTCCGTGTTATTTGCATTTAGCTACATTGAAAGGCATATGATGCTGTTTTTCATCTAACTTATTCAGGATACCTTTCCTAATAACGTATTAAGCTTTCCAGAACGCCTTGCCTATTGCAGGTTAATACTGATTCAGCTAGCTGTAACAATCAAGCTTCTGATACATTCGATTCGCTTGTTCCTTTGAATATCAATTCAGTGCTTTGTTCTACTGTGCAGAGAGGAGAACATGTACATCGTTTCTATTTTTGTTTTTTGGTTTGTGTTGTGTGTTGCTTGATTTCTTTTGACTGTTCATGATAGGCTTTCTAATCAAGTTATTTGTTGTTCTATTTTGATTGAAGTTGTTTTGTAGAACTAAGGAAGTTCTTTGCGTCTGTGGACAATGGATTTCAAAAAAATCTGTCAAGTGGGAGTTTCAAGTTGATTCGAACAGGAATGCTTCTTTCATTTCTATAGGGGAAAATCTTCACTACAAATATTTGATCAAGATTGTCTCGGAAGACTTTTGTGTTAAAGAGGCAGAAATCAGTTTGTCGTATGGTATTTCTTTGGACATGAGAAGTGTTGCTGAAAGTTTTCCTCCCATCTCCATAGTTTATGCTCGTCAGCTCAACATTTTCTTTGGAAAAAATAGATCATTTGATGGAATGCCTCAGCTGTGTATTAAGGTGTGTATGACTTTTTCAACTAAATTATTCAGGATACCTTTCCTAATCACTTATTAAGTCTTCCAGAACGCTTTGACTATTTCAGGTTAACACTAGCTGTAACAAACAAGCTTCTGATACATTTGCTTTGCATGTTCCTTTGAATGCCACTCCAGTTCGTTCTACTGTGCAGACAGGAGATTAGGTACATCCTTTCTAATTCTCTTTTTTTCTGTTTGTGTTTGTATGATTTTCTTCTTTTTTATACTGTTCAGGATAGGCTTCTTAACCAAGTACTAAGCCTTCCAGAACGTCTTGACTATTGCAGGTATACACTAGCTGTAACAAACAAGCTTCTGATACATTTGCTTTGCTTGTTCCATTGAATGACACTCCAGTGATTCGTTCTACTGTGCAGACAGGAAATCAGGTACATCCTCTCTGATCCCCTTTTCTTCTTTTTTTTCTGTATTTGTTTGTGTGGTTTTCTTCTTTCTTAGACTGTTCAGAATAGGCTTCCTAACCAAGTACTAAGCCTTCCAAAACTGTCTTGACTATTGCAGGTTAATATTGATTCAGCTAGCTGTAGAAGGCAAACTAGCGATACATATGCTTTACCTGTTCCATTGAATGCCACTCCAGTGATTCGTCCTACTGTGCAGACAGGAAATCAGGTACATCCTCTCTAATCCCCTTTTCTTTTTTTTTCTGTTTTTGTTTGTGTGGTTTTCTTCTTTCTTAGACTGTTCAGGATAGGCTTCCTAACCAAGTACTAAGCCTTCCAAAACCGTCTTGACTATTGCAGGTATACACTAGCTGTAACAAACAAGCTTCTGATACATTTGCTTCTCATGTTCCATTGAATGCCACTCCAGTGTATCGTTCTACTGTGCAGACAGGAGATCAGGTACATCCTCTCTAATTCCCTTTTTTCTGTTTGTGTTTGTATGGTTTTCTTCTTTTTTATACTGTTCAGGATAGGCTTCCTAACCAAGTACTAAGCCTTCCAGAACGTCTTGACTATTGCAGGTATACACTAGCTGTAACA